>NW_027640310.1:0-4000 GCF_949606895.1 Notothenia rossii | reverse complement strand
ATGTTCCCGCTCTTGGACACAGGACTGTCCCGGTTGCCTCTCCCCGGCTGGATGATGACCACGATGACGATGCCGATGAACACCGCGATCAGAGTGGTCACCATGTAGTAGACCACCGCTCGCATCCCCATCTTACCTGAGGCCTTGCTGTCCAGAGAGGAAATACCTGAGGCAGAAGGAAATACATTTGAGAATCAGAGTCATAGTTTATTACCAGGTAGATTGACACATACGAGGAATTTGACTTGATGTCATGGTGCATACATAAAACTAAAACAAAAATTAAAAAAACACAGATAGAGAACGATTTTAAGGAAACTATAATAACATTAACAAATATACAAAATAATACAAAATAATATAGCAGTATTTACATAGAAATAGAATGGAATAGAATAAGGAATAGAATTCGGCAGTAATAAAAAAAAGAAAAAGGGATTGGTTTCTGTTGTCAAGGTGTTTTTGTGAATTTAAATCTGACCTGTGACCAGACTGGAGACGATGAGAGGAAGCACCAGCATCTTCAGCATCCTCATCAGCAGCTCCCCGGGGAACGAGAAGTACTTGATCTCCCTCAGGGACAGGTTGTGGGGGCGAAGAGCGAATCCCAAGAGTACACCTGAAGAAAATGCACATAAGAGCATAAAACGTACAAAAAGGGGCGGAGCGATTTATTGATTTTGTGCCTTTCCTGGTTTTAAATGGTTATTATTTTCAGAACACACTGGACTGTTCCTGCTAAAGACTTAAAGATTGTATCGCCATATGCACAATAGCTACAGCCTAGTTGTTTGCAAATGAAATCCCACTAAGTCCTAGACCCCACGGATAGTGTTACATACGGTTACATACAATATAATTAAAGGGGCCATATTCTGCTCATTATTAGGTTCATATTTGTA
This sequence comes from Notothenia rossii, assembly GCF_949606895.1. Lineage (NCBI taxonomy): Eukaryota > Metazoa > Chordata > Actinopteri > Perciformes > Nototheniidae > Notothenia > Notothenia rossii. The sequence continues at coordinate 3,098 of NW_027640310.1, read as the reverse complement.
TGTCTCCATGCTTCAATGTTGCTCCAGCACCTCTGTCTGAAACCAGAGCCCAGTCTGCTCTGATTGGTCAGTTGGCTGGCTCTGTTTTGATTGGTCAACTGCTTTTGGTCAACGATTTCCCGCCCTACTGCCTATTTCGTACAATGGCTGTACATAGTGATGTCACTAACAGAAGTAAATAAAGGAGTCCAATGGAGGCGTTTCAGGCCGTGGGAATTTAGCCTTTGCAGACCATTTACATCAGGGGTGTCAAACTCAAGGCCCGGGGGCCAAATCCGGCCCGCGACTTCATTTTATGTGGCCCCACAAGAGCTTGAAAAGAATATAATATGTTTATTATATGGTTACATGCTACTTTACAGAAGCACGTTGCCCATAAACTACATGTCCCACAATGCATCTCAAAATTGACTTTCTCAGAATTTGACATTTTTTCTTCAAAATATGCATTTTTTCTTAGGATTTGCCTTAGACTTCTTTTTCAAAATGTCACTTCTTTTTTGTTTGTTTTTCCAGAATGTTCTTTTCTTTTTAAATCATTTTGTGACATTCTCACTGAAGAGACTTGCAATTAATTTGTTAATTATTAAGTCCGATAATAATCCAATGCAGAGGCAATCATGTAATATAATGCATTATTTTATATATATTAAATATTTGTATATGTATTTTTATACAGTCTTAAAGTTACAACCGGCCCTTTGAGTGCAACCATAATGCTGATGTGGCCCGTGATGAAATTGAGTTAGACACCTCTGATTTACATGCACAAAAAACCTATATAGCTCACTACAGGGAGGGGAAATCCCCTAAAAAGGTAACAGGGCCTCTTTAGATTAACTAAGGATGCTCTGATCAAGGGATGTGCATTCATATCAAGAAGTTTTGTAAATGTATTGTCAGCTGTTTCCAAAAAAACCTCAGAAAACACAATGAAATACTTTTCAAAAAGTGTTTCATTGATGCTAAAGAACCAATGTAATAAAATCATGTTATAATCAATATGTTGTGTCATATTATCCCCCAGCCCTGCACACACAATCCGTTGAACACAGATTACGTCCTCGTCCCATCTGAACTCACCCAGAGCAACGGCGGCGACAGTGAACAGGACGAACAGGTTCCTCTTGAGGAAGCCCTTTACGTTGTCCCTGCTGATGGAGCTCATCTTCTCCTTCACGCTGCTGCCTCTCTTCTCCATGGCTCTGCGGAGGCGTCTCCTCAGGTCTCCTCTCTCGGGGAGCGGGGGTTTGTCCGTGTCCTCGTTCAGGAAAAGACTGGCACTGTTGGGGGGCTTCTCGCTCATAATCAGCTCCAGCACCTGGTCCAGGAGGCGGGTCTCGTGGGAAACTATTGGCAGGGAGCGGAGGATGAAAGAGAGAGATAATGGGTCACATATTTCGTTTTTCACATGTTTAATCTTAGGCAATGTAGCGTTAACTGAATTAGGAAAATATCAACTCATTGATAATGTCCAACAGAAAGCATCCGCTCCAAAACCAAAAACAGATGGAAGATTGTTGAGTGGAAAGAGGAGGGAAAGTCGCATCAAAAGGGCAGCTGTGTTTGAAACAATCAAGGCTATTGGGGCCATGGACCGTACGTTAGAAGTGGCATCTATGGATTTGTGGACAACGGTTTTAAGCCTTGAGTTTGTCCTTTTGGTTGTCTCCATCTTGGTTTTCAGCCTTACCAAAAGGACCACAATAAGGTTGAGCAAAGTACAACCAACCCCCAAAATGTAACAATTAACTTTCATGAACTGAAAAACTCAAAAGGGTTACAGCTGAAACACTTAAATCAACATGACAACACCAGGGTAGCAACTTGTCAATGATAAGTAGCCATGACAGAAAGCTTATGCTGATTTATCATCTATTTAACCCAAAAATGGGACAATAGTTTACTAAATGAATTGGGGAAGATTTTAAACTAGGGATTGAGATCATAAACTCATTGGTCAAATGTTTACCGGGGTAATAAATCAAGTGAGAACTAGGCTAATTTCCTCATGGACATACAATCAGACATTCAAAGGTTAGGAACTGTTGAGCTTTTGTTTTATATCATTGCATTTTAAATATATTGCATTATTCATTTAACAAGTAAGCATTGTAAAGATATCAAGTTTAACATGTTGATGATCACTATGATTTCTTAATTAAAGTGGACCTATCATGCTATATTGGAAACATATATTGTAAGGCCATATACAAAACATGTCTGTGAAGTTTTTTGCTTAAAATACCAAACAGTTCCCCCATTGTAGCCACGCCTCTTAGTGCTCATACCCCTCTTTTGCAGCCCTGTTAGAGAAACGCGGATTTTGGGTCCTTACTGTAGCTTGAAGAAAAAAAAAGGGGAGGCGGAGCTAATGCCTGATCAGAATTCTACCGGAGATAAAGTTAAATTCTGCTGTGATAAAACGCCATCCTGTTCTAAACCACATCAAGGATTATTTCTGAAACAACTCAACCTCAAACAGACCTTAGAGAACAATAAAACAATCAACTAAACAGCCAGCCTCTTCACCTGTCCGTTACAATCCATAAACCCCCTGAGCTCCCACTACTTTATATCTGTATTCCTCCCTCTCCACAGACTTTATCTATCATGTTTGTATCATTGTTGTCTATTGATTTGCTTTTGTTTTATTGTTGTGATGTTTATCGATACATCCTATTGTTGTCGGAGGACCCCGAATGATCCAAGACCATCATTTATCTCCATGTCAGAAGCATTGTTCAGAATTACTGTCTGTGTGTGTGTGTGTGTGTGTGTGTGTGTGTGTGTGTGTGTGTGTGTGTGTGTGTGTGTGTGTGTGTGTGTGTGTGTGTGTGTGTGTGTGTGTGCGTGTGCGTGTGTGTGTGTGTGCGTGTGCGTGTGTGTGTGTGTGTTTGACCTAGCATTACTATCCTTGTGGGGACCTAAATCTGTTTACACAGTCACGTGTGGGGACTCACCTCCCTTATGGGGACAAAAGGGGGACATACATTTTAGGGTGAAGACTTGATTAGGTTAAGGGTTAGGGTTAGGCATGTGTTGGTTATGGTTAAGGTCAATGTAAAGTCCCCTGAAGTGATGTATACATGGTATGT
>NW_027640311.1:0-2000 GCF_949606895.1 Notothenia rossii | reverse complement strand
TTAATTAATAGTGCTCTTTCAAATGATCTGAGGAATCAAGGTGAGTTTAATCATTACATTACACATAAGTGAAAGGCTGTTAAGAGGCCTTTTAAACCTGCTGTGATACTAGTTTTGATTGGCAGATGCTGCTCTGTCATGATGACTGATGTAAAAATAAATAACAATACATGATCAGTTTTTACTTTTTCATCAAACTGGCTCAGGGGGTGTGCCGAGGAAGGAGTCCACATAAAAAACAAACACTATTTATTAGGCTACGGGTAACTCAGAGGAAAATGAAACTGTGAAGATCAGCAATGGCAGCAATGAAAGTAGTGCATGTGAGCTGAAAGTAGTGCATGTGAGTTGAAAGTAGTGCATGTGAGCTGAAAGTAGTGCATGTGAGCTGAAAGTGAAAAACCACAAAAGGTGATGCAGGGTTGATGTCAGCTGTAGGTGGAGTGCAAACGTGTCTCCGAGCTTTCTTTACTTGTGTCCAAAGTAAGGAGGAAGAAGTGGTCACACTCAAACGCTGAAACCTGTTCTACACTTCTAGCTAAGCATCATTTTGAAATCAGTACTTTTGTTTGTCATTTTAAGACCATATTTGTATTACTTTTCCTTGAGTAGTATAGTAGTATTCGTGTATTTGTCCCCGAGGGCAAAATGGGTTGCAGCACATCACAAAAGCATTTCAAAAGATACAACATACGTCACTGACACCAACATAGACACAGATTAAAAAGAACAGACATAAAAAAACAGATATCGGCAGACATAGGGGGGGGGGGGGGGGGAACAGTGCCAGACCAGCTGGGTAAACAGTGGCCGTTTCTCAATCTCGAGGATACCAATATTTCAAGGATGCTACGTCATCGAGTGCCGCCGAAGGACTGTTCCAATCTCCAACATACTTGGAATTCCACCGAGGCCGCGTCCTTGGTTTGGGGGAAATTTCGAGGCTGCACATGGGTAGACTTTGTGTCCTTAAAATCCCCACAATGCTTTGCGCACGGACCAATTTCAAAAACCCTTGCGGAGAATGGCTGAACCGACGTAGCACACATTTAGATGTAAGTATGTAGTGGCGTAGAACATGTGTTGGTAAATATGTTACTTTGTTACATTTGTTATCACCAAAAATGTGTTCCTTGAAAGTAAAGCAATTTCATAATTAGATAGACATCGTGAGGTATTTATTTTCAGTACAGTTTATGTTGAAACCGTTAGAGAGAGTGGCACACTTGTTAGCCTGTTCCATTCTTCTTCGTTTTCCGAAGCCGTGTCTTGGAAGTATACTTGCTTCGTTTCTGAAGGAAGTGACTTGGAAGTACGCGACCACCAAGCCAGCATCCTCGAGATTGAGAAACGGCCAGTGCGTCCTATTCATCATTGGTTCAGGAGTTTGATGGCTTGTGGGATGAAAGACAGCCTAGATCTGTTCTATTTAAACAGAGGGCCACGATATCTCCGCCCGGATGGCAACAGTTCAAAATAAGAGGCAAGAGGGTGCCTCAGGTCCCTCACAACATTGTGTGCCATTTTTAAAACTCTGTCCTTGTATAGGCTTTCTAGACTAGAAAATGAGTAAGTAAAGGTGAGATGAATGCTGCCTCCAACTCTGTCGATACTAATATCATCGTTGTGTCCCGTTATCACATCTAAAACACACATCCTGTGATGCTAACGTCCATTTGTCCCTTTCTCCTGCTCCCATTGTCGTCCCCTGTGTGCATGTTTGAGTCTTCTCTCAGTGCATGCTCCCCTGTATTGTGTGCAAGGTGTCTGCAGGTCAAAAGATTTTGTTACTCTGCAATCCCGATTAGATTTCAGAGCCGCTAACGCTTCATGTTTCTGTTCCTTCCCTTTTTAGGGGCACACTGCTTTGGCTGCACAAAAGATACGGCCGAGTAGATTATTTCCTCTTTTGAACATGAAAGAGGTTGGCAAGATTTGTCAATTAAAAATAGGGAAATGCAGTTTTAGTATTTGTTTTTTCTAAGCTGTTCGTACACCTT
>NW_027640312.1:15000-23000 GCF_949606895.1 Notothenia rossii | reverse complement strand
ACTCTACCACCATCCCTAATGTAACTAGTTTACTTTGACTCTACCACCATCCCTAATGTAACTAGTTTACTCTGACTCTACCACCATCCCTAATGTAACCAGTTTACTTTGACTCTACCACCATCCCTAATGTAACCAGTTTACTTTGACTCTACCACCATCCTTAATGTAACCAGTTTACTCTGACTCTACCACCATCCTTAATGTAACCAGTTTACTCTGACTCTACCACAATCCCTAATGTAACCAGTTTACTCTGACTCTACCACCATCTCTAATGTAACCAGTTTACTTTGACTCTACCACCATCCCTAATGTAACCAGTTTACTTTGACTCTACCACCATCCCTAATGTAACCAGTTTACTCTGACTCTACCACCATCCCTAATGTAACCAGTTTACTTTGACTCTACCACCATCCCTAATGTAACCAGTTTACTTTGACTCTACCACCATCCCTAATGTAACCAGTTTACTCTGACTCTACCACCATCCCTAATGTAACCAGTTTACTTTGACTCTACCACCATCCCTAATGTAACTAGTTTACTCTGACTCTACCACCATCCCTAATGTAACCAGTTTACTTTGACTCTACCACCATCCCTAATGTAACCAGTTTACTTTGACTCTACCACCATCCCTAATGTAACTAGTTTACTTTGACTCTACCACCATCCCTAATGTAACCAGTTTACTCTGACTCTACCACCATCCCTAATGTAACCAGTTTACTCTGACTCTACCACCATCCCTAATGTAACTAGTTTACTTTGACTCTACCACAATCCCTAATGTAACCAGTTTACTTTGACTCTACCACCATCCCTAATGTAACCAGTTTACTTTGACTCTACCACCATCCCTAATGTAACCAGTTTACTTTGACTCTACCACCATCCCTAATGTAACCAGTTTACTCTGACTCTACCACCATCCCTAATGTAACCAGTTTACTCTGACTCTACCACCATCCCTAATGTAACCAGTTTACTTTGACTCTACCACCATCCCTAATGTAACTAGTTTACTTTGACTCTACCACCATCCCTAATGTAACCAGTTTACTCTGACTCTACCACCATCCCTAATGTAACCAGTTTACTCTGACTCTACCACCATCCCTAATGTAACCAGTTTACTTTGACTCTACCACCATCCCTAATGTAACCAGTTTACTCTGACTCTACCACCATCCCTAATGTAACCAGTTTACTTTGACTCTACCACCATCCCTAATGTAACCAGTTTACTTTGACTCTACCACCATCCCTAATGTAACCAGTTTACTTTGACTCTACCACCATCCCTAATGTAACCAGTTTACTCTGACTCTACCACAATCCCTAATGTAACCAGTTTACTTTGACTCTACCACCATCCCTAATGTAACCAGTTTACTCTGACTCTACCACCATCCCTAATGTAACCAGTTTACTTTGACTCTACCACCATCCCTAATGTAACCAGTTTACTTTGACTCTACCACCATCCCTAATGTAACCAGTTTACTCTGACTCTACCACCATCCCTAATGTAACCAGTTTACTTTGACTCTACCACCATCCCTAATGTAACCAGTTTACTTTGACTCTACCACCATCCCTAATGTAACCAGTTTACTTTGACTCTACCACCATCCCTAATGTAACCAGTTTACTCTGACTCTACCACAATCCCTAATGTAACCAGTTTACTTTGACTCTACCACCATCCCTAATGTAACCAGTTTACTCTGACTCTACCACCATCCCTAATGTAACCAGTTTACTTTGACTCTACCACCATCCCTAATGTAACTAGTTTACTTTGACTCTACCACCATTCCTAATGTAACCAGTTTACTTTGACTCTACCACCATCCCTAATGTAACCAGTTTACTTTGACTCTGCCACCATCCCTAATGTAACCAGTTTACTTTGACTCTACCACCATCCCTAATGTAACCAGTTTACTTTGACTCTACCACCATCCCTAATGTAACTAGTTTACTTTGACTCTACCACCATCCCTAATGTAACCAGTTTACTCTGACTCTACCACCATCTCTAATGTAACTAGTTTACTTTGACTCTACCACCATCCCTAATGTAACCAGTTTACTCTGACTCTACCACCATCTCTAATGTAACCAGTTTACTTTGACTCTACCACCATCCCTAATGTAACCAGTTTACTTTGACTCTACCACCATCCCTAATGTAACCAGTTTACTTTGACTCTACCACCATCCCTAATGTAACCAGTTTACTTTGACTCTACCACCATCCCTAATGTAACCAGTTTACTTTGACTCTACCACCATCCCTAATGTAACCAGTTTACTCTGACTCTACCACCATCCCTAATGTAACCAGTTTACTTTGACTCTACCACCATCCATAATGTAACTAGTTTACTTTGACTCTACCACCATCCCTAATGTAACTAGTTTACTTTGACTCTACCACCATCCCTAATGTTACCAGTTTACTCTGACTCTACCACCATCCCTAATGTAACCAGTTTACTTTGACTCTACCACCATCCCTAATGTAACTAGTTTACTTTGACTCTACCACCATCCCTAATGTTACCAGTTTACTCTGACTCTACCACCATCCCTAATGTAACCAGTTTACTCTGACTCTACCACCATCCCTAATGTAACTAGTTTACTTTGACTCTACCACCATCCCTAATGTAACCAGTTTACTCTGACTCTACCACCATCCCTAATGTAACCAGTTTACTTTGACTCTACCACCATCCCTAATGTAACTAGTTTACTTTGACTCTACCACCATCCCTAATGTTACCAGTTTACTCTAACTCTACCACCATCCCTAATGTAACTAGTTTACTTTGACTCTACCACCATCCCTAATGTAACCAGTTTACTTTGACTCTACCACCATCCCTAATGTAACCAGTTTACTCTAACTCTACCACCATCCCTAATGTAACTAGTTTACTTTGACTCTACCACCATCCCTAATGTAACTAGTTTACTTTGACTCTACCACCATCCCTAATGTTACCAGTTTACTCTAACTCTACCACCATCCCTAATGTAACTAGTTTACTTTGACTCTACCACCATCCCTAATGTAACTAGTTTACTTTGACTCTACCACCATCCCTAATGTAACCAGTTTACTTTGACTCTACCACCATCCCTAATGTAACTAGTTTACTCTGACTCTACCACCATCCCTAATGTAACCAGTTTACTTTGACTCTACCACCATCCCTAATGTAACCAGTTTACTCTGACTCTACCACCATCCCTAATGTAACCAGTTTACTTTGACTCTACCACCATCCCTAATGTAACTAGTTTACTTTGACTCTACCACCATCCCTAATGTTACCAGTTTACTCTAACTCTACCACCATCCCTAATGTAACTAGTTTACTTTGACTCTACCACCATCCCTAATGTAACCAGTTTACTCTGACTCTACCACCATCCCTAATGTAACCAGTTTACTTTGACTCTACCACCATCCCTAATGTAACTAGTTTACTTTGACTCTACCACCATCCCTAATGTTACCAGTTTACTCTAACTCTACCACCATCCCTAATGTAACTAGTTTACTTTGACTCTACCACCATCCCTAATGTAACCAGTTTACTTTGACTCTACCACCATCCCTAATGTAACCAGTTTACTCTAACTCTACCACCATCCCTAATGTAACTAGTTTACTTTGACTCTACCACCATCCCTAATGTAACTAGTTTACTTTGACTCTACCACCATCCCTAATGTTACCAGTTTACTCTAACTCTACCACCATCCCTAATGTAACTAGTTTACTTTGACTCTACCACCATCCCTAATGTAACTAGTTTACTTTGACTCTACCACCATCCCTAATGTAACCAGTTTACTTTGACTCTACCACCATCCCTAATGTAACCAGTTTACTCTGACTCTACCACCATCCCTAATGTAACCAGTTTACTTTGACTCTACCACCATCCCTAATGTAACCAGTTTACTTTGACTCTACCACCATCCCTAATGTAACCAGTTTACTCTGACTCTACCACCATCCCTAATGTAACTAGTTTACTTTGACTCTACCACCATCCCTAATGTAACCAGTTTACTTTGACTCTACCACCATCCCTAATGTAACCAGTTTACTCTGACTCTACCACCATCTCTAATGTAACTAGTTTACTTTGACTCTACCACCATCCCTAATGTAACCAGTTTACTTTGACTCTACCACCATCCCTAATGTAACCAGTTTACTCTGACTCTACCACCATCCCTAATGTAACCAGTTTACTTTGACTCTACCACCATCCCTAATGTAACCAGTTTACTTTGACTCTACCACCATCCCTAATGTAACCAGTTTACTCTGACTCTACCACCATCCCTAATGTAACTAGTTTACTTTGACTCTACCACCATCCCTAATGTAACCAGTTTACTTTGACTCTACCACCATCCCTAATGTAACCAGTTTACTCTGACTCTACCACCATCTCTAATGTAACTAGTTTACTTTGACTCTACCACCATCCCTAATGTAACTAGTTTACTTTGACTCTACCACCATCCCTAATGTAACCAGTTTACTTTGACTCTGCCACCATCCCTAATGTAACCAGTTTACTTTGACTCTGCCACCATCCCTAATGTAACCAGTTTACTCTGACTCTACCACCATCCCTAATGTAACCAGTTTACTTTGACTCTACCACCATCCCTAATGTAACCAGTTTACTCTGACTCTACCACCATCCCTAATGTAACCAGTTTACTTTGACTCTGTCACCATCCCTAATGTAACCAGTTTACTCTGACTCTACCACAATCCCTAATGTAACCAGTTTACTCTGACTCTACCACAATCCCTAATGTAACCAGTTTACTTTGACTCTACCACCATCCCTAATGAAACTAGTTTACTTTGACTCTACCACCATCCCTAATGTAACCAGTTTACTCTGACTCTACCACCATCCCTAATGTAACCAGTTTACTCTGACTCTACCACCATCCCTAATGTAACCAGTTTACTCTGACTCTACCACAATCCCTAATGTAACCAGTTTACTCTGACTCTACCACAATCCCTAATGTAACCAGTTTACTCTGACTCTACCACAATCCCTAATGTAACCAGTTTACTCTGACTCTACCACCATCCCTAATGTAACCAGTTTACTTTGACTCTACCACCATCCCTAATGTAACCAGTTTACTCTGACTCTACCACCATCCCTAATGTAACCAGTTTACTCTGACTCTACCACCATCCCTAATGTAACTAGTTTACTCTGACTCTACCACCATCCCTAATGTAACCAGTTTACTCTGACTCTACCACCATCCCTAATGTAACCAGTTTACTCTGACTCTACCACAATCCCTAATGTAACTAGTTTACTCTGACTCTACCACCATCCCTAATGTAACCAGTTTACTCTGACTCTACCACCATCCCTAATGTAACCAGTTTACTTTGACTCTACCACCATCCCTAATGTAACCAGTTTACTCTGACTCTACCACCATCCCTAATGTAACCAGTTTACTTTGACTCTACCACCATCCCTAATGTAACCAGTTTATTTTGACTCTGCCACCATCCCTAATGTAACCAGTTTACTTTGACTCTACCACCAACCCTAATGTAACCAGTTTACTCTGACTCTACCACAATCCCTAATGTAACCAGTTTACTCTGACTCTACCACCATCCCTAATGTAACTAGTTTACTCTGACTCTACCACCATCCCTAATGTAACCAGTTTACTTTGACTCTACCACCATCCCTAATGTAACCAGTTTACTTTGACTCTACCACCATCCCTAATGTAACCAGTTTACTTTGACTCTACCACCATCCCTAATGTAACCAGTTTACTCTGACTCTACCACAATCCCTAATGTAACCAGTTTACTTTGACTCTACCACCATCCCTAATGTAACTAGTTTACTTTGACTCTACCACCATCCCTAATGTAACCAGTTTACTTTGACTCTACCACAATCCCTAATGTAACCAGTTTACTTTGACTCTACCACCATCCCTAATGTAACCAGTTTACTCTGACTCTACCACCATCCCTAATGTAACTAGTTTACTTTGACTCTACCACCATCCCTAATGTAACCAGTTTACTTTGACTCTACCACCATCCCTAATGTAACCAGTTTACTTTGACTCTACCACCATCCCTAATGTAACCAGTTTACTCTGACTCTACCACAATCCCTAATGTAACCAGTTTACTTTGACTCTACCACCATCCCTAATGTAACTAGTTTACTTTGACTCTACCACCATCCCTAATGTAACCAGTTTACTTTGACTCTACCACAATCCCTAATGTAACCAGTTTACTTTGACTCTACCACCATCCCTAATGTAACCAGTTTACTCTGACTCTACCACCATCCCTAATGTAACTAGTTTACTTTGACTCTACCACAATCCCTAATGTAACCAGTTTACTTTGACTCTACCACCATCCCTAATGTAACCAGTTTACTCTGACTCTACCACCATCCCTAATGTAACTAGTTTACTTTGACTCTACCACCATCCCTAATGTAACCAGTTTACTCTGACTCTACCACCATCCCTAATGTAACCAGTTTACTTTGACTCTACCACCATCCCTAATGTAACTAGTTTACTCTGACTCTACCACCATCCCTAATGTAACCAGTTTACTCTGACTCTACCACCATCCCTAATGTAACCAGTTTACTTTGACTCTACCACCATCCCTAATGTAACCAGTTTACTCTGACTCTACCACCATCCCTAATGTAACCAGTTTACTTTGACTCTACCACCATCCCTAATGTAACCAGTTTACTCTGACTCTACCACCATCCCTAATGTAACCAGTTTACTTTGACTCTACCACCATCCCTAATGTAACCAGTTTACTCTGACTCTACCACCATCCCTAATGTAACTAGTTTACTCTGACTCTACCACCATCCCTAATGTAACCAGTTTACTTTGACTCTACCACCATCCCTAATGTAACTAGTTTACTTTGACTCTACCACCATCCCTAATGTAACTAGTTTACTCTGACTCTACCACCATCCCTAATGTAACTAGTTTACTTTGACTCTACCACCATCCCTAATGTAACCAGTTTACTCTGACTCTACCACCATCCCTAATGTAACCAGTTTACTTTGACTCTACCACCATCCCTAATGTAACTAGTTTACTTTGACTCTACCACCATCCCTAATGTAACTAGTTTACTCTGACTCTACCACCATCCCTAATGTAACTAGTTTACTTTGACTCTACCACCATCCCTAATGTAACCAGTTTACTCTGACTCTACCACCATCCCTAATGTAACCAGTTTACTTTGACTCTACCACCATCCCAAATGTAACCAGTTTACTCTGACTCTACCACCATCCCTAATGTAACCAGTTTACTTTGACTCTACCACCATCCCTAATGTAACCAGTTTACTCTGACTCTACCACCATCCCTAATGTAACTAGTTTACTTTGACTCTACCACCATCCCTAATGTAACTAGTTTACTTTGACTCTACCACCATCCCTAATGTAACCAGTTTACTCTGACTCTACCACCATCTCTAATGTAACTAGTTTACTTTGACTCTACCACCATCCCTAATGTAACCAGTTTACTTTGACTCTACCACCATCCCTAATGTAACCAGTTTACTTTGACTCTACCACCATCCCTAATGTAACCAGTTTACTCTGACTCTACCACCATCCCTAATGTAACCAGTTTACTCTGACTCTACCACCATCCCTAATGTAACCAGTTTACTTTGACTCTACCACCATCCCTAATGTAACCAGTTTACTTTGACTCTACCACCATCCCTAATGTAACCAGTTTACTCTGACTCTACCACCATCCCTAATGTAACCAGTTTACTCTGACTCTACCACCATCCCTAATGTAACCAGTTTACTCTGACTCTACCACCATCCCTAATGTAACTAGTTTACTCTGACTCTACC
>NW_027640312.1:0-10000 GCF_949606895.1 Notothenia rossii | reverse complement strand
CAACTACAAACAACAACATTAAAGAGAAGAAGACATGAAACTAAAGAGAGATCAAGCTTCACAACAACTTCAAACAACATTAAAGAGAAGAAGGGATGAAACTAAAGAGAGATCATGATTTACAACAACTACAAACAACAACATTAAAGAGAAGAAGGCATGAAACTAAAGAGAGATCAAGCTTCACAACAACTTCAAACAACAACATTAAAGAGAAGAAGGCATGAAACTAAAGAGAGATCAAGCTTCACAACAACTTCAAACAACAACATTAAAGAGAAGAAGACATGAAACTAAAGAGAGATCAAGCTTCACAACAACTACAAACAACAACATTAAAGAGAAGAAGACATGAAACTAAAGAGAGATCAAGCTTCACAACAACTACAAACAACATTAAAGAGAAGAAGGCATGAAACTAAAGAGAGATCAAGCTTCACAACAACTACAAACAACAACATTAAAGAGAAGAAGACATGACACTAAAGAGAGATCAAGCTTCACAACAACTACAAACAACAACATTAAAGAGAAGAAGACATGAAACTAAAGAGAGATCAAGCTTCACAACAACTACAAACAACAACATTAAAGAGAAGAAGACATGAAACTAAAGAGAGATCAAGCTTCACAACAACTACAAACAACAACATTAAAGAGAAGAAGGCATGAAACTAAAGAGAGATCAAGCTTCAAAACAACTACAAACAACAACATTAAAGAGAAGAAGACATGAAACTAAAGAGAGATCAAGCTTCACAACAACTACAAACAACATTAAAGAGAAGAAGACATGAAACTAAAGAGAGATCAAGCTTCACAACAACTACAAACAACAACATTAAAGAGAAGAAGACATGAAACTAAAGAGAGATCAAGCTTCACAACAACTTCAAACAACAACATTAAAGAGAAGAAGGCATGAAACTAAAGAGAGATCATGATTTACAACAACTACAAACAACAACATTAAAGAGAAGAAGACATGAAACTAAAGAGAGATCAAGCTTCACAACAACTACAAACAACAACATTAAAGAGAAGAAGGCATGAAACTAAAGAGAGATCAAGCTTCACAACAACTACAAACAACAACATTAAAGAGAAGAAGACATGAAACTAAAGAGAGATCAAGCTTCACAACAACTTCAAACAACAACATTAAAGAGAAGAAGGCATGAAACTAAAGAGAGATCATGATTTACAACAACTACAAACAACAACATTAAAGAGAAGAAGACATGAAACTAAAGAGAGATCAAGCTTCACAACAACTACAAACAACAACATTAAAGAGAAGAAGACATGAAACTAAAGAGAGATCAAGCTTCACAACAACTACAAACAACAACATTAAAGAGAAGAAGACATGAAACTAAAGAGAGATCAAGCTTCACAACAACTTCAAACAACAACATTAAAGAGAAGAAGGCATGAAACTAAAGAGAGATCATGATTTACAACAACTACAAACAACAACATTAAAGAGAAGAAGACATGAAACTAAAGAGAGATCAAGCTTCACAACAACTACAAACAACAACATTAAAGAGAAGAAGACATGAAACTAAAGAGAGATCAAGCTTCACAACAACTACAAACAACAACATTAAAGAGAAGAAGGCATGAAACTAAAGAGAGATCAAGCTTCACAACAACTTCAAACAACAACATTAAAGAGAAGAAGGCATGAAACTAAAGAGAGATCATGATTTACAACAACTACAAACAACAACATTAAAGAGAAGAAGACATGAAACTAAAGAGAGATCAAGCTTCACAACAACTACAAACAACAACATTAAAGAGAAGAAGACATGAAACTAAAGAGAGATCAAGCTTCACAACAACTACAAACAACAACATTAAAGAGAAGAAGACATGAAACTAAAGAGAGATCAAGCTTCACAACAACTACAAACAACAACATTAAAGAGAAGAAGACATGAAACTAAAGAGAGATCAAGCTTCACAACAACTACAAACAACAACATTAAAGAGAAGAAGACATGAAACTAAAGAGAGATCAAGCTTCACAACAACTACAAACAACAACATTAAAGAGAAGAAGGCATGAAACTAAAGAGAGATCATGATTTACAACAACTTCAAACAACATTAAAGAGAAGAAGGCATGAAACTAAAGAGAGATCATGATTTACAACAACTTCAAACAACATTAAAGAGAAGAAGACATGAAACTAAAGAGAGATCAAGCTTCACAACAACTTCAAACAACAACATTAAAGAGAAGAAGACATGAAACTAAAGAGAGATCAAGCTTCACAACAACTACAAACAACAACATTAAAGAGAAGAAGACATGAAACTAAAGAGAGATCAAGCTTCACAACAACTACAAACAACAACATTAAAGAGAAGAAGACATGAAACTAAAGAGAGATCAAGCTTCACAACAACTACAAACAACAACATTAAAGAGAAGAAGGCATGAAACTAAAGAGAGATCAAGCTTCACAACAACTACAAACAACAACATTAAAGAGAAGAAGACATGAAACTAAAGAGAGATCAAGCTTCACAACAACTACAAACAACAACATTAAAGAGAAGAAGGCATGAAACTAAAGAGAGATCATGATTTACAACAACTTCAAACAACATTAAAGAGAAGAAGGCATGAAACTAAAGAGAGATCAAGCTTCACAACAACTACAAACAACAACATTAAAGAGAAGAAGGCATGAAACTAAAGAGAGATCAAGCTTCACAACAACTACAAACAACAACATTAAAGAGAAGAAGGCATGAAACTAAAGAGAGATCAAGCTTCACAACAACTACAAACAACAACATTAAAGAGAAGAAGGCATGAAACTAAAGAGAGATCAAGCTTCACAACAACTACAAACAACAACATTAAAGAGAAGAAGGCATGAAACTAAAGAGAGATCAAGCTTCACAACAACTACAAACAACAACATTAAAGAGAAGAAGGCATGAAACTAAAGAGAGATCAAGCTTCACAACAACTACAAACAACAACATTAAAGAGAAGAAGGCATGAAACTAAAGAGAGATCATGATTTACAACAACTACAAACAACAACATTAAAGAGAAGAAGACATGAAACTAAAGAGAGATCAAGCTTCACAACAACTACAAATAACAACATTAAAGAGAAGAAGGCATGAAACTAAAGAGAGATCAAGCTTCACAACAACTACAAACAACAACATTAAAGAGAAGAAGGCATGAAACTAAAGAGAGATCAAGCTTCACAACAACTACAAACAACATTAAAGAGAAGAAGGCATGAAACTAAAGAGAGATCAAGCTTCACAACAACTACAAACAACATTAAAGAGAAGAAGGCATGAAACTAAAGAGAGATCATGATTTACAACAACTACAAACAACAACATTAAAGAGAAGAAGGCATGAAACTAAAGAGAGATCAAGCTTCACAACAACTACAAACAACAACATTAAAGAGAAGAAGGCATGAAACTAAAGAGAGATCATGATTTACAACAACTACAAACAACAACATTAAAGAGAAGAAGACATGAAACTAAAGAGAGATCAAGCTTCACAACAACTACAAACAACAACATTAAAGAGAAGAAGGCATGAAACTAAAGAGAGATCAAGCTTCACAACAACTACAAACAACATTAAAGAGAAGAAGGCATGAAACTAAAGAGAGATCATGATTTACAACAACTACAAACAACATTAAAGAGAAGAAGGCATGAAACTAAAGAGAGATCAAGCTTCACAACAACTACAAACAACAACATTAAAGAGAAGAAGGCATGAAACTAAAGAGAGATCAAGCTTCACAACAACTACAAACAACATTAAAGAGAAGAAGGCATGAAACTAAAGAGAGATCAAGCTTCACAACAACTACAAACAACATTAAAGAGAAGAAGGCATGAAACTAAAGAGAGATCATGATTTACAACAACTACAAACAACATTAAAGAGAAGAAGGCATGAAACTAAAGAGAGATCAAGCTTCACAACAACTTCAAACAACATTAAAGAGAAGAAGGCATGAAACTAAAGAGAGATCATGATTTACAACAACTACAAACAACATTAAAGAGAAGAAGGCATGAAACTAAAGAGAGATCATGATTTACAACAACTACAAACAACATTAAAGAGAAGAAGGCATGAAACTAAAGAGAGATCAAGCTTCACAACAACTACAAACAACAACATTAAAGAGAAGAAGACATGAAACTAAAGAGAGATCATGATTTACAACAACTACAAACAACATTAAAGAGAAGAAGGCATGAAACTAAAGAGAGATCATGATTTACAACAACTACAAACAACATTAAAGAGAAGAAGGCATGAAACTAAAGAGAGATCATGATTTACAACAACTACAAACAACATTAAAGAGAAGAAGGCATGAAACTAAAGAGAGATCAAGCTTCACAACAACTACAAACAACAACATTAAAGAGAAGAAGACATGAAACTAAAGAGAGATCAAGCTTCACAACAACTACAAACAACAACATTAAAGAGAAGAAGGCATGAAACTAAAGAGAGATCAAGCTTCACAACAACTACAAACAACATTAAAGAGAAGAAGACATGAAACTAAAGAGAGATCAAGCTTCACAACAACTACAAACAACAACATTAAAGAGAAGAAGACATGAAACTAAAGAGAGATCAAGCTTCACAACAACTACAAACAACATTAAAGAGAAGAAGGCATGAAACTAAAGAGAGATCAAGCTTCACAACAACTACAAACAACATTAAAGAGAAGAAGACATGAAACTAAAGAGAGATCAAGCTTCACAACAACTACAAACAACATTAAAGAGAAGAAGGCATGAAACTAAAGAGAGATCAAGCTTCACAACAACTACAAACAACATTAAAGAGAAGAAGGCATGAAACTAAAGAGAGATCAAGCTTCACAACAACTACAAACAACATTAAAGAGAAGAAGACATGAAACTAAAGAGAGATCAAGCTTCACAACAACTACAAACAACATTAAAGAGAAGAAGACATGAAACTAAAGAGAGATCATGATTTACAACAACTACAAACAACAACATTAAAGAGAAGAAGACATGAAACTAAAGAGAGATCATGATTTACAACAACTTCAAACAACATTAAAGAGAAGAAGGCATGAAACTAAAGAGAGATCATGATTTACAACAACTACAAACAACAACATTAAAGAGAAGAAGACATGAAACTAAAGAGAGATCAAGCTTCACAACAACTACAAACAACAACATTAAAGAGAAGAAGGCATGAAACTAAAGAGAGATCAAGCTTCACAACAACTACAAACAACATTAAAGAGAAGAAGACATGAAACTAAAGAGAGATCAAGCTTCACAACAACTACAAACAACAACATTAAAGAGAAGAAGGCATGAAACTAAAGAGAGATCATGATTACAACAACTACAAACAACAACATTAAAGAGAAGAAGGCATGAAACTAAAGAGAGATCAAGCTTCACAACAACTACAAACAACAACATTAAAGAGAAGAAGGCATGAAACTAAAGAGAGATCAAGCTTCACAACAACTACAAACAACAACATTAAAGAGAAGAAGGCATGAAACTAAAGAGAGATCAAGCTTCACAACAACTACAAACAACAACATTAAAGAGAAGAAGGCATGAAACTAAAGAGAGATCATGATTTACAACAACTACAAACAACATTAAAGAGAAGAAGGCATGAAACTAAAGAGAGATCAAGCTTCACAACAACTACAAACAACATTAAAGAGAAGAAGACATGAAACTAAAGAGAGATCAAGCTTCACAACAACTACAAACAACAACATTAAAGAGAAGAAGACATGAAACTAAAGAGAGATCAAGCTTCACAACAACTACAAACAACATTAAAGAGAAGAAGACATGAAACTAAAGAGAGATCAAGCTTCACAACAACTACAAACAACAACATTAAAGAGAAGAAGGCATGAAACTAAAGAGAGATCAAGCTTCACAACAACTACAAACAACAACATTAAAGAGAAGAAGACATGAAACTAAAGAGAGATCAAGCTTCACAACAACTACAAACAACATTAAAGAGAAGAAGACATGAAACTAAAGAGAGATCAAGCTTCACAACAACTACAAACAACATTAAAGAGAAGAAGGCATGAAACTAAAGAGAGATCAAGCTTCACAACAACTACAAACAACAACATTAAAGAGAAGAAGACATGAAACTAAAGAGAGATCAAGCTTCACAACAACTACAAACAACAACATTAAAGAGAAGAAGACATGAAACTAAAGAGAGATCAAGCTTCACAACAACTACAAACAACAACATTAAAGAGAAGAAGACATGAAACTAAAGAGAGATCAAGCTTCACAACAACTACAAACAACATTAAAGAGAAGAAGGCATGAAACTAAAGAGAGATCAAGCTTCACAACAACTACAAACAACAACATTAAAGAGAAGAAGGCATGAAACTAAAGAGAGATCAAGCTTCACAACAACTACAAACAACATTAAAGAGAAGAAGACATGAAACTAAAGAGAGATCAAGCTTCACAACAACTACAAACAACAACATTAAAGAGAAGAAGACATGAAACTAAAGAGAGATCAAGCTTCACAACAACTACAAACAACAACATTAAAGAGAAGAAGACATGAAACTAAAGAGAGATCAAGCTTCACAACAACTACAAACAACAACATTAAAGAGAAGAAGACATGAAACTAAAGAGAGATCAAGCTTCACAACAACTACAAACAACAACATTAAAGAGAAGAAGACATGAAACTAAAGAGAGATCAAGCTTCACAACAACTACAAACAACATTAAAGAGAAGAAGACATGAAACTAAAGAGAGATCAAGCTTCACAACAACTACAAACAACAACATTAAAGAGAAGAAGGCATGAAACTAAAGAGAGATCAAGCTTCACAACAACTACAAACAACATTAAAGAGAAGAAGACATGAAACTAAAGAGAGATCAAGCTTCACAACAACTACAAACAACAACATTAAAGAGAAGAAGACATGAAACTAAAGAGAGATCAAGCTTCACAACAACTACAAACAACAACATTAAAGAGAAGAAGACATGAAACTAAAGAGAGATCAAGCTTCACAACAACTACAAACAACAACATTAAAGAGAAGAAGGCATGAAACTAAAGAGAGATCAAGCTTCACAACAACTACAAACAACATTAAAGAGAAGAAGACATGAAACTAAAGAGAGATCAAGCTTCACAACAACTACAAACAACAACATTAAAGAGAAGAAGACATGAAACTAAAGAGAGATCAAGCTTCACAACAACTACAAACAACATTAAAGAGAAGAAGACATGAAACTAAAGAGAGATCAAGCTTCACAACAACTACAAACAACAACATTAAAGAGAAGAAGGCATGAAACTAAAGAGAGATCAAGCTTCACAACAACTACAAACAACAACATTAAAGAGAAGAAGACATGAAACTAAAGAGAGATCAAGCTTCACAACAACTACAAACAACAACATTAAAGAGAAGAAGACATGAAACTAAAGAGAGATCAAGCTTCACAACAACTACAAACAACAACATTAAAGAGAAGAAGACATGAAACTAAAGAGAGATCAAGCTTCACAACAACTACAAACAACAACATTAAAGAGAAGAAGGCATGAAACTAAAGAGAGATCAAGCTTCACAACAACTACAAACAACAACATTAAAGAGAAGAAGACATGAAACTAAAGAGAGATCAAGCTTCACAACAACTACAAACAACAACATTAAAGAGAAGAAGACATGAAACTAAAGAGAGATCAAGCTTCACAACAACTACAAACAACAACATTAAAGAGAAGAAGGCATGAAACTAAAGAGAGATCAAGCTTCACAACAACTACAAACAACACATTAAAGAGAAGAAGGCATGAAACTAAAGAGAGATCAAGCTTCACAACAACTACAAACAACACTTAAAGAGAAGAAGCATGAAACTAAAGAGAGATCAAGCTTCACAACAACTACAAACAACATTAAAGAGAAGAAGGCATGAAACTAAAGAGAGATCAAGCTTCACAACAACTACAAACAACATTAAAGAGAAGAAGGCATGAAACTAAAGAGAGATCAAGCTTCACAACAACTACAAACAACAACATTAAAGAGAAGAAGACATGAAACTAAAGAGAGATCAAGCTTCACAACAACTACAAACAACAACATTAAAGAGAAGAAGACATGAAACTAAAGAGAGATCAAGCTTCACAACAACTACAAACAACAACATTAAAGAGAAGAAGACATGAAACTAAAGAGAGATCAAGCTTCACAACAACTACAAACAACATTAAAGAGAAGAAGACATGAAACTAAAGAGAGATCAAGCTTCACAACAACTACAAACAACAACATTAAAGAGAAGAAGACATGAAACTAAAGAGAGATCAAGCTTCACAACAACTACAAACAACAACATTAAAGAGAAGAAGACATGAAACTAAAGAGAGATCAAGCTTCACAACAACTACAACAACAACATTAAAGAGAAGAAGACATGAAACTAAAGAGAGATCAAGCTTCACAACAACTACAAACAACAACATTAAAGAGAAGAAGGCATGAAACTAAAGAGAGATCAAGCTTCACAACAACTACAAACAACATTAAAGAGAAGAAGACATGAAACTAAAGAGAGATCAAGCTTCACAACAACTACAAACAACAACATTAAAGAGAAGAAGGCATGAAACTAAAGAGAGATCAAGCTTCACAACAACTACAAACAACATTAAAGAGAAGAAGACATGAAACTAAAGAGAGATCAAGCTTCACAACAACTACAAACAACAACATTAAAGAGAAGAAGACATGAAACTAAAGAGAGATCAAGCTTCACAACAACTACAAACAACATTAAAGAGAAGAAGACATGAAACTAAAGAGAGATCAAGCTTCACAACAACTACAAACAACATTAAAGAGAAGAAGGCATGAAACTAAAGAGAGATCAAGCTTCACAACAACTACAAACAACAACATTAAAGAGAAGAAGACATGAAACTAAAGAGAGATCAAGCTTCACAACAACTACAAACAACAACATTAAAGAGAAGAAGACATGAAACTAAAGAGAGATCAAGCTTCACAACAACTACAAACAACAACATTAAAGAGAAGAAGCATGAAACTAAAGAGAGATCAAGCTTCACAACAACTACAAACAACATTAAAGAGAAGAAGACATGAAACTAAAGAGAGATCAAGCTTCACAACAACTACAAACAACAACATTAAAGAGAAGAAGGCATGAAACTAAAGAGAGATCAAGCTTCACAACAACTACAAACAACATTAAAGAGAAGAAGGCATGAAACTAAAGAGAGATCAAGCTTCACAACAACTTCAAACAACATTAAAGAGAAGAAGGCATGAAACTAAAGAGAGATCAAGCTTCACAACAACTACAAACAACATTAAAGAGAAGAAGGCATGAAACTAAAGAGAGATCAAGCTTCACAACAACTACAAACAACATTAAAGAGAAGAAGGCATGAAACTAAAGAGAGATCAAGCTTCACAACAACTACAAACAACAACATTAAAGAGAAGAAGGCATGAAACTAAAGAGAGATCAAGCTTCACAACAACTACAAACAAAACATTAAAGAGAAGAAGACATGAAACTAAAGAGAGATCAAGCTTCACAACAACTACAAACAACATTAAAGAGAAGAAGACATGAAACTAAAGAGAGATCAAGCTTCACAACAACTACAAACAACAACATTAAAGAGAAGAAGACATGAAACTAAAGAGAGATCAAGCTTCACAACAACTACAAACAACAACATTAAAGAGAAGAAGACATGAAACTAAAGAGAGATCAAGCTTCACAACAACTACAAACAACAACATTAAAGAGAAGAAGGCATGAAACTAAAGAGAGATCAAGCTTCACAACAACTACAAACAACATTAAAGAGAAGAAGACATGAAACTAAAGAGAGATCAA
>NW_027640313.1:0-72479 GCF_949606895.1 Notothenia rossii | reverse complement strand
AAATGATTTTTCTAACAGTTTCATATCAGTACCTCCATCTCCTTCAGGACGCAGTTGAAGCAGGCGGTCTTCCCGGTGCCGGGCGCTCCGGAGATGTAGAGGCTGCCGGGGACTCTCTGCAGGGCTTTGTCTCTCAGGAAGCACCGGATGGCGTCTCGCTCTACCTCGCGGGACAGAAGACGCTCGGGGAGGGCCGTGTGCAAAGCCTGCTTCACGCTCAGGAACCTCGACTCTGCAGGGGGAACAAGGGAGGAAAAGGACGATGAAGAGGAGGTCAAATGCATCCTTATCTTATATGGGCAGTCTTGCACTAATGTATATTCTCTAATATAAGTGACTGTTATTTTGTATATATTGATTGTTGTGTTTTTATTTATGTCTTAATGTGTGCACATGTATAAATGTGTCTGTTGATCGTTTGATTTGATTGGTTATAAGAAGTGGATGTTGCCCAATAGGTGACCTTAAAAACAAATATAAGCGCCTCTTACTTTCTGCAAAGAGCCGAGAGACCGCCTGTTTTCCCTCCGGGGTTCCGGCGGGAGTGTCCTGACGCCGCGGTGACGACCCGGTGTTGGGAGACGATGGTTTCCGTGGCGACAGCGACGGGACCAGCCGGCGGCGAACGGAGAGCGGAGAGTTCTCGCCGAAGCTGAGCCTTCTGGGAGAATTCACGGCCGGCCTGCTCTGCTTCGGGGGGGAGCCGAGCAGCGAGGAGCCGTCCAGGTTACAGCCGTTATCGTCTCCTTCAAAATAAAAGACACACGATTAAATCTCCGGGTGAAGCTGATGTGGCGGAACTCAATATCTTATCATTTCAATATTCTTTCATTGTTGTATTGATAAGCAAGCCAGGCCAACAACACCAACAACACCAGATTGAGAACAGTCGCTTAAAAAAAAAAGTAGGGCTTATCCAACGTTGTTGTTGTTTTTCATACATTTTATTTTGAAATATAAATTTAGAGGTGGATTTTCCTCTAGCATAAGTCTCTGAACTGATGTGTTGTAGTTCTGTGAAGTAGAAAAACCTCCCATGTAACCGCCTATAGAGATTTAAACCAACCTAATACTTTTTGAATAACTGTTCAACTAAGTCTTTTGTACTAAGTCAACTTCATTGTCAATCTTTCAGTTTGTACAGATGGAGAGATCAAAATACCGTTTCCCACAATCCTGAATCCAAAAACAAATATATATACACACACACAGATTTATACATATGCCATACTAAAGGATATAGGGAATAACAGGAGCCGTGTTAAGGTGTTTTATTTGCACCTTTGAAGCACTCTGTGGCCGTTCTCAAGTTGTTTTACACTAAAGAAATTAAGCCTAGTTGCAGAACCTAGAACCACGGGTTTCACCTGTGCGTTTCCTGGGGCTGAGGGGGAGGCGTGTCTGCAGACGGGGGGAGGAAGGAGGAGCTCTGAGTGAGAGAGGAGACGAGAGGGCGGAGGTCCGGGCGACGGCAGGGCGTCTCGGGGACATCGGTCCGATGCGACCCAGGTTCAGGTTCTGAGTTTTGGACTTTGAAGGCGAAGCAGCCGGAGACTCCTCTCGCTGCGGCGTCTTGCCGTGAGAGGAAACTCTGCAGGATTTCCGGCGAGGGAACGCCAGCGTGGGCTGAGCCTGGCCGTGAGAGCGCGTGCTAGGCATGTTGATCTCAAACTGAAACATAAAAGGAAAATAATCCATTAGTTCATCAAAAAAGCTAGAGGTGTGTGAGAGGGGTTTTTCACATTTTAAGCTTTTGTGAGGTTTTTGTTGAAGCTACAAATCTCAGTCGTCAAATGTTAAGCATTCAAACTTCTACTTTAGTAAAAGTACAAAATGATAAGCACAAGAATGCAATTAGATCAGGGTATATGAGGAATCCTGAAGTCAAATTTAAGACCTTTTTTAAGACCCTTTCCATACATTTTAAGACCTTATCGCCACTTGGAGTTTTAACAGGTTACCTTGGCGACACACTTTACCTCACATTGACTATATACAGTATTGATTGTCCTTCCTCCTTATCTTCCAACCATTTGGACGCAGACCTGCATTTCCCCATAACGATGTCGCTTAGCAACCGGCGTAAACGGACCTTCACGCGCTATCAAGCAGTGAGCGTGCGATGTTCTGTTCAGATGAATTCAAATCCAACGGGATGCCATAAATAAAGTACACAGAATCACACTACACACCTACGCAATGATTACATTCAGGCAGACTGTAGAATACAACCTCTTTGGACAATTTAGATACTTATTGAAAACAAGCTACAAAATGTAACACCTTGGAGAATGCAGTTTAATACTTTTTAATAACATTCATTTTCGCTAAATTGATTTATCAACTTGTAATACTTCTTAAGACCCCGCGGAGACCCTGCAGAAAGAAGCACTCCGTAGTTAAACCAAAGAAGCAAAACTCTATTAGTAAAGTCCTGCATCCAAATGTTAACTTAAGTAAAAGTACTGGTAGCTGGGCCTTTTGGGTTCAAACTGAAACATAATCCATGCGCACATAAATGATAGGGCTGTTAATAATGTGATGTTTTATTTTTACATTTTCTAATGTTGGTGAACGAAGCTTCGACTGTCAGTTTTCAAATGTCATACATTCAAACTCCTGCTTTAGTTATTAGCACCAAGCATGCTATAAGAACCAAAAACTAAATAAGTATGGGGCTAAATAAAATAACTATTACTCTGTTATACGAGTACAACAGTACTAGTGTCACAATATACCAACAGTATCAAAAACACTCATTTAGCCAAATTCAAGATATATTTAACATTATTAGATTTACTGATAAAGTAATGTGTTCATGTTTTGATGTTGCAGCTGTTAACATGTGGGGCTTATTCTGCCTAATGTACATACTGCTGGGTAGTGGAGACTCCATTGATATGTATAAAGTAGCATTACATGGAGATACTTCATTAAAACTCAAGTACTTCAAAATTGTACTTGAGTAACTTTCCTCCACTAGTTGATGGCATGTTGGTCGTGGCACCTGCTATCTTTCCCTAGCACACTAAGCAATTGAAATCAACCTTAAAACACAACACAAACTACTATGATATTATCTTTATGTTCCTTCTCATCCAAAGGTTGCACTGTATGTTTTTGTCTAGACCAAAATAGTGTTGTTTTAAGTGTAAATGAAAGTGTACAATAAAGCTTGTGTGAATTGAATTCCTCAATATTACCACATGTTACACATTATGATTAATCTAAAAACAATTTTCACACACTTAATACCATTATAGTAACCTGTCAAAGTGTATAGATCCTTATTTTGGAAGTTGTGTTTACTCGAAATCACCAGCAGACCAAACACTATAGTATGGTTGTCAAATGGCGCGAAACCGGTGGCGTTATCACAACGAAATAACCAGATTTCGCCATGAAAATGAATGATATTTCATCTAAAACATATCCTTTTAACAAAAATACACCTCTGGAGTAAAATGCATAACTTGAAAAATAAGCTACTAGGAGTATTTTAGACGATAAACCAGCAAAGCGAATCTGAACAGTAGAATAATTCTCTTCCGGTTACGATTTACAACCACATTTCACCTTCCACTACTTAAAATAAAGAGTTAATGATATATTTACCGTTATAAATAGTAGCAGGAAGTCTTCTCAGTTGAAAGTAGAGTGTTTTATCTTGTCTTACAGCCCTCTGAATCTCTTTCTCTCCGTTGTCTTTACACACTGAAGCCGAAACTTGCGCCAAATCTCTATCTCCTCCTCCTCCTCCTCCTCCTCCTCCGATGCAACAGCTGCTCGCTTCCCCCTCAGCTGCTCTCTGATTGGTCAGAGCAAACAGCTCCCCCAACGCTCATTGGCTGAGCGTTTCTGGCCGGACGTACGTCACAGTTTCAATAACCAGGGCAGGTGGTGTGGCGGGAGTTTAAATGGAACACTATTTTCCCGGGAAATGTGATGTTTCCAAAGTCTGTAACGTGACGCACTTTGAATGCCAGAGTCCGGGTTAAATATCACCATCTACTAAAACTCTCTACATGTGGTTGTAATGGTTTTACTGAGAGAGTATTTGTATTTAAAGCAACATTAAATAAACTCAAGGCCGAATAGCACCATGGAAATACTTCACTTTGAGTTAAAGTACTGCATTCAAAGTAAAAGTATGTAATCAGCTAAATATACTTACGTATGGAAATACTCATTATTCACTCAAATGTTAACCCATAAGTGTTTTAATGTTATATGATGTTCCTGGATTCATCGTGGTGTTAAGGAGATCTACTCAAGTACTGAGTATTTCCAGTTTTTGCTACTTTGCACTTTTACTCCACTACATGTATTTAATACCTTTAGTTACTTCACAGATGTGGATGAATGATGTGAAATATAATCAAGTGTTAAATCAGACTTTAGTTCCACCTGGAGTAAATTCACAAGCTACCCTGCAGTATACAAAGTCATTCAAACTAGCTGCACCTTCACCAGTTTTGAGAACACTTTAATGATCAATCATTATAAAACATATCATATATATTATTCTGAAATGGGACAGTGTGAGCCAACCTCGCTGATATTCAAGTAACATTATTCAAAATAGCACACAAGTGAAATTATTGAATTACAAGAACATATGATAACTTCTCCTTATAGCACAGCAGAGCGTTGTCAACACATTCCAGATTAGTCCCTTTTTACAACATGAAATAAAGGCAGAAACTATTGTTGTGTTGGATTGAGAAACAGCGACACATGCAATTCAAGTCATAGTATAAATAACAGAATATATTTAAAAAGAAGCAAACATACTTAAAAGAAAAATCAAAAGGCATCTGACACATGGTTTCATACAGCATTCCTCCTCATTAATCGGCAGTGTTTCCCACAACGATTATGAACATGATTGATTGAACAACAAATATTAAAATAAATAAAAAAAGACTTCTAAACTGGCTGGAGCCTTCATTTGGTTTGTTGCATTAGATCTATTTACAGGAGCTCCTCCTTCAGGTTGGTGCAAGAACCAGTTGATGTGGTTTCAAGAGATCTAATCTCACTAAAGGGATAGTTTGGAGGTTTTGGATTGTTGATGTGTGTAAGGCACTTCACCTTCAGTAGTTTCTACAGTAGATGGGGAAGAAGAAGGAGTAGCATCAGGAAGCTAGCAGGTGCTAATCAGTAAACACAAAGTAGGCCTGAGCTCGATGGGAACGTCTAGTTCTGCAGGTATTTGGTCACAGTTTGAACGATGTTCCTGAGGAGGACTTGAATGTCTGCAGTCTGAGTGGAGGTAGAGATATTTGGTCATTTTGGCTCATTCCCCAACATCTCTGTCCTCCTCTGAGCGTCTCCATCCATCCCTCTGAAAGAGAGAAACCAAGTTTGGGAGAGATGTCAAATGAAAAAGTGAAATAACTAATTCATGTCATCTCAATCTTTCTTTATAAATCTAAAACTCAGACATGAAGCATGTGATATTTCATGTAAAGCCAAACTGCATTGTTTACAGCCAAAAAGCAGCACATGTGTTTAGTGGAATAAAGCAACACCAACTGGTTTCACTGGTAATCTTGGTTTACCAAACATGCATCAGGCCTTCGTGATGATCTTATATCTGTGTTGTCATATGAAAGTAGATGTAATCATAGATTCTGGATATTGTTATACTGCATATGTTCATTTGTATCTGCATGGTAGTAAAGGCTGAATTATAGTTGAGTGAGTTTCTGAAATGACCAGATAATTATTGCTGTTCAGTTATTTCTAAGCCATTATATTCACTTTGCTGAGGAGTCAAATCTAAACTGTTACAAAATCAAGGGATATATTTGGTCAGACCTATTGTGATATTAGTTCTCCTCCATAACGTCCAGCCCTATGAAGCAGGAGTTGTTTTGATTTTTAACTTACGGTCTTCCTGTTCTTCAGAACCAGCAGAACAACGAGGACGCAGAGAATCAGGAGAACTGTGGGAATGATAGCAAGGACGACCTCTCTGTTTGAAGCATCTGGAATAAAATCAGAGGAGATTTCAGTTCACAAGAAGAGCCAAGGTGATGCAGGTTCACATCAACTCCCACTATCAGACTGTCCTTTACCCAGAGGGACAAAGACTCTACATTTCTCTACAGAGGTTTAAAATAATGTACCATTTCTCTCTCCAGCTGGAGGAGAGGTTGTGCTGGAGTCGGTCCTCTTGGTCTGGTTCTCTTGCTCCTTTGTTACTGTTGAAAGAGTCAAGTGAGGAAAAAACCTTTAAAAACAATAAATCTGTTAAACCCTTTTCCCCTTCCTGTTTCTTAAAGTCATAAACACACATTGTAATGTTTAAGGTGAGTTTTGGGCTTTGAGTTTTGTGTGGTTTGTTGGTTGTTATCAAAAGATGCTGATATGCTGGTAATTGATTTGTCTCTCAGGGCTTCCTGTTCAGTATTAAACTCTTACCAACGGTGAGGTGAGTCAAACATGTGACCTCCAGCTGTGGGAGATAGACTTCATAAGACCCATTGTCAGACAGAGATACGTTGGAGATGGTCAGAGTCGAGACTCCTCTGGTCAGGTCTCCATGATTCAGAGTGGTTCTGTCTCTGTACTGAAGCATCTGGGAATCAGGGTCGTCGCGCCGACTTCGATAAACATGAACCTGACGGGTGAGCCCTCTATTCCAATCCACTGTTTTAGAGGACAGGTCGATGGGGGGGTCCAGACGACACTGAAGAGTCGCTGATCCTCCCTCCACGGCCTGGACAGGCTGAGAGGGAAGACATGCAAGAGGCAGTGCTGCGGAGAAGAACATTTGGACAGTTTTAGAGCCTTTAAAGAAAATACTTAGTTTTAAAGGTCCCCTATTTTATTGTTTCTCATCAATATATCACAGGTCTCAGATATAAACAGAACATGTCTCTGATTGGCTGAAACACCAAACAGATCATTGCAGCATTACCCATAATCCCCTCTGTTTCAGCCCTGTTTCCAAAGTGCTGATTCTCTGTCTGTTACTTTAGATGAAAATAAGGAGACCCTCCCCACGCCCCTCTGAGAGAGATTTGGTTACAAATAACTCAATGGTGCTCTAGGAGGAGATTCAGGTGATAAGGGGGGGGGGGGGGGTGGTTACCTTGGTTGCTAATTGGCTAATGGTTACACAAGCCAACACATCGTTATGACATCACAAAGTGGCCAAAATCTGATCAGCTCATTTTCAGACAGGTTTTTATAGAAATGGATCAGGACAAAAAGAGAGAGAATCTTTGTTCCTGAAACTGTCAGAGTCTCTTTCCACAGAGGGGACACATGTTGATGTAGAGAGACATGGAGAAGAGGGGACACATGTTGATGTAGAAGAGACATGAAGAAGAGGGGACACATATTGATGTAGAAGAGACATGAAGAAGAGGGGACATATATTGATGTAGAAGAGACATGAAGAAGAGGGGACACATGTTGATGTAGAAGAGACATGAAGAAGAGGGGACACATGTTGATGTAGAAGAGACATGAAGAAGAGGGGACACATGTTGATGTAGAAGAGACATGAAGAAGAGGGGACATATATTGATGTAGAAGAGACATGAAGAAGAGGGGACACATGTTGATGTAGAAGAGACATGAAGAAGAGGGGACACATGTTGATGTAGAAGAAACATGAAGAAGAGGGGACACATGTTGATGTAGAAGAGACATGAAGAAGAGGGGACACATGTTGATGTAGAAGAGACATGAAGAAGAGGGGACACATGTTGATGTAGAAGAGACATGGAGAAGAGGGGACACATGTTGATGAAGAGGAGACATGAAGAAGAGGGGACACATGTTGATGTAGAAGAGACATGGAGAAGAGGGGACACATGTTTCTTATTGACCTTTCTTACCAGCAGAGGCCGCTGAGCATCGATCTGACCTCAGTTTGAAACTTATTAGACTAAACTCAGCTTAGAGGAAAGTAGAGAGCCTATCTCTGCTCTAACAGCTCTCTGGGTCTCAGGTGTTATCTTTTATATTTTTAACTACAATCTGCTCCTTGAATAGCAATTCAACATGGAAAGTAACTTAGTAGCATACATTTCCTTAACTACTGTACTTAAGAACACTTCCAATATATATTGTACTGTATATGTATACAATCTAAGGTAGTCTACTTTACCTGAGTACATCTGCTACTCTATACCTCTAGTCTACTGCATATGAGATGGATATAATGTACTTTTTACTCCTCCTCAGCTTTACTTTAAAGACAGATTTAAAGTATTACATTTTACAAAATAGGCAAAATCTCAAGCATCTGAATGTCATTTGGTAACATCCCAATAAATAATTCCTCATCCATGTCAAATAGTAGCCCAGTTAAAGTGGGAAATGACTGTAGGCCTACCTGTGTTTATATTATCATTAAACTAGACTTAATGAATAATAATATGAACTTGCCAGCGATTGATTTAGCAAATAATAAAATAATCAGCAACCTTAGTTGTGTGAATCCCATTTTCAAACCAAAGCAGTGAGGAACAGAATCACAACGGACTGGTTAAAGGGTTAAAGGAATAGTCCCTTGTGAACCGAAAACCAGCGCCAGGCTGTACGTGACGTCATGACGTCGCCGTTTACGTAGCACATGACTCTCAGGACATTGATGGCGGTTACTGTGAAGCTGTTCTCTCTCGCTGCTCTTAAACGGACGAAGCTAGATTGAATTGTAGAACAACTTATTCAGCGACTTTATACTTTTCTCCAGGGAGACGTAACTAATACTACGCTGCTTTGGTTCAGAAGAATGATAATGTTTCACCGGCTCATAGTCTACCGTTTAGGCCAGCTTCCGGTTGAAGCACCTTCGCTGTTGCTTATTTACTCGTAAATGTATTTATATATTCCAGATCAAATATGATTTATAGGATATGTATTCTCAACTATTGGACATGCACACAGTCTGTGTGCATGCACACAGTCTGGAATACACTGTCGATGCCTCTCATTGTGGGTTTCTTCAAACGTCTTTCCTTCAACGACCTGTAGGTACCAGCTACTTCTATCATTGTATGATCCCTTTAAAAAAAAGATATACTGCTACTTAGTTGTTGTTTTTACCATGGTGTACTTGTCTGTTGTCTTTATTTTATCTGTACTGTACTTCTGCCGTTGTAATAATGTCCGCGTTGTGGGGCAAATAAAGGAGCTCTGATTCTGATTGTTTTCTCCTTATGGCACCAAACCAGATATTAGCAAAAGCTTACGATATTATTATCTGTCAAATCGTCTGAGGCGGAGAAAGAATAATAATTAAGATTTTTGACTAGATTGACTTCCCATCAACATACCCAGCTGACTGATTTAGGCAGGTTGTTTTCACCTAACCCTTGTTGTTCGGGTCTCCCGTGACCCGTTTCAAGTTAAAATTATATAATAACTGCTCTAGTTTTTTTTTAAATCGGAACAAGGCTTCATGATATCCTCCACAACAGCTATATAAACACTTACAAACTGATTTTTTGAGAGTCTGAAGGTCTCTTAAAAAAAAGTGTATAATTTGGTGTTCGGGTCCAAACTTTTTTTGGGGAGATTGTTTTCTAATATTAGTCTATTATAGTCGGATAATTTAATAATCCACTGTCTTCACTATAGGGAATATAATAAGTGAATTGAATCACATGTTTTACTTAAATATGCGGTGTAATGTTTTTTGGGCCATAACATTAAATAACAACAGCATTGTACGGTTATGAATGCATTATAAGTTAGTTATGATGTAGTTAAAACAATATTGGATGATAGTCATTATTTTTGAGTGTTTTGGACTGAGATCAATCATGGGTGACAATGTCTGGAAACACGGAACAAACGGTTAATTCCTTCATAAGGGCGTGGTAGGTTCAGGTTCTGCTCGAAAAATACCGCTTTGTAAGATTCTTTTGTTTTTGACTTTACCTTGACACATTTTGTCATGAGGGGATTTATACCTTAGAACAGTGGTTCTCAACCTTTTTACACCAAGTACCACCTGAGAAAATAGTTGGCTCTCCAAGTACCACCATATGACCAATGTTAAAATGCAGGATCTCTCAAATGTCAACTGTACACACATGTCATTTCCTGGACCTATACCAAAGTTTGAATGTAGGCCTCCTGCAACAACCTACATCGTAACAGAAAATGTCCAATTGGGAATTCAGTTCCAAAATAATAATGAAGCCTCCAGGAGCAAATGAGCCTAAGGGCTAATAGCTCATCTTCAGTCTGCTGATGTTTGCTATTGCCATTTCTGTGGTGGCAAAGTAAAAAAGATAAGAAAAAAGACAACAATTAAGGACAAGTGTGTGCTTTTTCAGCATTTGACCTCGGTCACAGCCTTCTCTCCATTATTTGAGCAAATGCCTTCTTCCTGAGTCACTTCTCTCCTCCATCACAGCGGCTGTGCATATCACTTTTGCGTTGCTTGCGGAGCCTGCGCTTGTGCTCGATTGATGACTCCTCCTCATTCCCTTTTGCTGGTAGTATTCTCCTCTGTACCTCTCTTCCGAATACCTCCAGTTTTGAGCCACGTTTTTAACATCATTCAGCTTTCTTCTTTCTTTAGCTTGCTTGCAACGTTAGCGGGTAGTAAGGTCGTAATTAGCAACGCCAGAAATACAATTAAAAATGTTTTTCGTTTCTAAATCTAAAAACCGCAATAGCCTATTAGAACTAATTTAAACCACAGTTTCAATTATCTCAAGCTTATTTTCATTCGTTGTAGTATTTTGATAGTATGATTTATTTTTTCATTAATGTTATTCAATCAAGCCTCAAACTGATGGTAGGCCTACTTGTCCCTATAGCCTGTTTTAAATTGAAGTTGTCTGAGGTCCTTACCATCAGCTGCTTTTGCAGTAATAAGTAGTGTACCTTAATGTCCCAAATGTGCACAATGTAATGACTGCTTTCCATCTTTTTGTTTACTTAGTTGTGTTTCCAGTATTTTATATGTCTGTGTTATGTGTAAAGGTTAAAGGTGGGGTAGGTAAGTTTGAGAAACCGGCTCGAGGTACACTTTTTGTTATATTCCATGGAATGCTCTTAACATCCCGATAGCAATGAATATCTGAAGTGCTTTGACAAAAAATCCATAAAAAAATGTCATCTGTGGAAGGCTCTGTAAGGAAGTGGCATATTTTTTCCGGTTGTGTATTTTCAAATTCTAGCTAACTCGAGCTGGTTTCTCCAAAAAAAAGTTATATGTCAGATTCCTCCACATACCACTAGCGGGAGCTGGCGTACAGGTTGAGAACCTCTACCTGAGTAAACGCATTCCGGTTTTGGAGAATTTTGTAAAATGTATGCAGCAGGCCTTTTACAAATGTACAGCAATGCGAGTCAGATAACCGAGTGTAAGTGAACCTCGCATTTGCAGCACACACACAAACATACTCACCTTTCAGCTGCCATTTATGCATTTTAACACATTATTGAAACTTCTCTCTGGCAACTTGTCTGACTTTTTTTAAGTGTAGACATTTGGGATCAGGCAGAACATCTTGGGGTTTATTATTTATTCCGGCTCGACTCAGAGTGCAACATGAAGTTAAAATGTTAAACTGTAAAAGACAAAACACTTCTCCTCAGGTCTGACTCTTCTTCTATATGTTATACAATATTTCAAAACGACTTCTTATCAAAAGAGCTGAAAAATAGCCAACACTAATTCCATTTTTAGCATCAGGCAGAGAAATAGAAGTAAGTGGAAAATGACCTCTGATAAAAATTAAAACAAGACTCAATGAAAAATAACAAACTCACCGGAAACTGTTCCTGCAGTCAGTAGAATAATCAGCAGCTCTGTTGTTGGTGAGAATCCCATTTTATTAACAGTGAAGTGAGAACGAGCTTCAAAGAGAGATGATGCTGAATGTCCGTGAGGCACCGTGTGTTTCGCCTTTCACTCAGCAAGTTAAAGTGCCTGTGATGCGTTCAGAGACATACTATTGCTTGTGCTGCGTTCAGGGACAGTTACTAAAATTAGTTTTAATGTTTTCAATGTTTTCATTGTCTTTTTTTTAGATATGACCATATAAATGTCAAAGTATGAGGAAATACCCCAAAACGTCCTAAAATCACAGCTGTAACATCCATTTCGAAGAATCTAAAACTAAATACACAGGCTTTATGAAAAACGGTAGCCGGTCGCAAATGTAAAGCAATGAAACTCAGATTTCCGAGTGCACATTGAACATAATGCACAATGATGTTCAATGTTCAATGTGCACGATGTAAGCAGGATCACCTCCTGTTTTCATCGGGCAGCATATTGAACATAACTTCGGGCTTACTGGAAACTGTATATGCAATACAATAGGAACAACATCTATATATAATTACGTTTAATTTATTATGTTTTTTATTTTGAACACATTTTGTTGGATGTCCGTCCTGAAAGAGAAACCCTTCCTCTTTTTCAGCTTTCCTGTTCAAATGTTGAAGTGAAGTGTTTCATTTTCAAGGAGCGCGCAAAATAAAGACAAGTAAGGAAGCAGCTCCAGGAAAGAAACATCAAATCCCGCATTCTGTTCCCTGCTAAACTGAAATTATTCGAGAAAAACGGAAAAGTCAGGGTGTTTAACAACCCACAAGATGCGACACAGGGTCTACTGGAGTATGGTGTCAACATGGAGAGTCCAGCAGGAGAACCGGACTTGGAGTCTACTCTTCAGGCTTCAGGATGGCAGACACACCGCTCCAGGAACCGGAGAACCCCAGGATGTGAGCTGATGTCGGACGTAAAGACATTAATTGACCCGCTTGATCGGCATGAAAGAGCAAAGGAATGAACAGGTATGTGTGGAGGGAGTTAACTCCTTGCAGACGTACATGGAAAACAATAACAACAAATAAATGACTGAGCCACTCGGAATCTTTTCCACATTTGACAACACAGTATAACATGTACAATTTTGATTATGATGTCGATTCAGAGAATGATGTGTTTAATCATATAAGTGACTCGTGTAAATATTATACTGATGATCAATTTAATGACAATGTTGGACTTGAAAATACATTTTCTTTAATACATTTCAACTGCAGGAGTCTGTATGCAAACTTTGATAAGATCATTGACTACCTACATACATTTAAAAGTAAATTCAAAGTAATTGCCATTGACTTGGTTAAATAAAGACGAAGTCACTGATTTCCAAATTGAGGGTTACGTGCTACACCATATCAACAGAACCAATAAGAGAGGAGGGGGTGTGGCTCTTTATGTGGATAGCGTCTTAAAGTGCACACTGGTTGAAAAAAAATGTCAATTGTAGTGGCGAGCCGTGACTTTTATACCTAGGCCCTCGGACCGCCTCTGACCCCAACCCTTTCCCTCGAGTTATTACGTCACAGCGCATACTTCAGCGGAATATCAAAACAACGGCCCGGGTTGCAAAACGCATCAATGAAAGCGACCCTCTACCACACAAAACAACACCTGTAAATAACCCTATTTATGTTCTTTGAAATTGAAAAGGATATTGCATTGTGTTTGTTACTTTCGTTGCAGTTGTATGTCTTAAGTGTAATTTGGCATGCTTTTATTTTGAAGGCGAGTTAACGCTGTTGACAAGAAAAGTTTCACAGCGGGCGGAACTTGTAATAAAGTCCGCGATCACCCACCCATTTAGAGGGAAGATATGATTGGTCAATTGTACTGTCATTTGACATTACTCTCTCGTTCAGTTACTATAGCTGGGCCCTCTATGAATTCATAGCTGGACCGCCTGGACGTCCAACAGCTCCTCTCTTCACAGTAACTCGCAGAGAAGAGCTTCTTTCATGTAACCCTTCACATTCCAACAGAAACTGAATAGGCAGATTCGAAGGATTTATTTATTTGGAAATGTTATTTTGAATACAATTAAATCAAGTTATTTTGTTAAAACTAATGAAAAATATAACAACAAAAAAATATATATATTTTTTAATGTTTTTAAATATTATTTTGTAGAATATCTTAGGCCCTCACAGAGGGCATAGAGGGCCCTGACGGCTCGCCACTGGTCAATTGTGACTGATGATTTAATGGAATGCATAACTATAGAAATTGAAATGGAAAGGAAGAGAAATGTTGTTGTGACTTGTGCATATAGAGCACCAGGATCAAATGTAGAGCTTTTTAAAGATAGTTTAGGAGTATTAATGGATGGTCTAAATGAAAATAAAACATGTATTATTCGTGGGGATTTTAACATCGACCTTCTAAATGTATCTAAACACAAAACAACTTCTGATTTCCTGGATTCATTGTACAGCAGGGGGCTTTATCCCCTAATCACCAAGCCCAGTAGAATAACATCAACTTGTGCAACATTGATCGACAATATCTTTACAAATGTCATGGAAAACATTGCTAAGAGTGGGCTAATAATAAATGACATAAGCGACCATTTACCTGTATTTGTAACATATGATTGGCAATTAAAGAAAAAGAAGGAAGAGACTCGCAGTAGATATGTCAGGGTAAGGACTGCTGAAGCAAAAG
Organism: Notothenia rossii; assembly: GCF_949606895.1. Classification (NCBI taxonomy): domain Eukaryota; kingdom Metazoa; phylum Chordata; class Actinopteri; order Perciformes; family Nototheniidae; genus Notothenia; species Notothenia rossii. Next base: position 57,997 of record NW_027640313.1, on the reverse strand, counting down.
ACGCATAGGAATGACCTCTTAAAGGAAGAGTGGAGAGGGGTTTATGTAGAAGATGTAAATGCTGCATATGAGTCCTTCCTAAAAATCTACATATCACTGTATGAGAAACATTGTCCCACTGTACTCCGTACATATAAAGGTACTTATTATCCAAAGCCTTGGATAACCAAGGGCTTACAAAATGCTTGCATGCTTCTATTCTATTTTATTTTAACTATTTTATCTGTGTTATTGTGTTGCACTATTGGAGGAGCCTGTGACCTCAGATGTTCATTGCATAACTACACTCTAGCTATGTACATGTTACCAGCTGACTAGGGGTTGGGGAAATAATCGTTACAGCATAGTATCGCGATACTTTGCATGGCGATATTCTACACGGATGCCAAGTATCGATATTTTATTATATAAACTGTATACAAATAAAAATGAAAGAAAACTATGAAATAAGAGATGAAATAAAATGAACATATATATACACATCTTGGATCACATATACATCTTAATAATAAATAGACTTATTTTGTTAGCGCTTTTACAGGTGCTCAAATATGCTTTACAGATATAGTGAAAAGAAAAGAACAACAAATAAATATAGTTATTAGACATATGTACATGAATGTGTGGAAGCAGTGTGTTTGATATCCAGTAATTGTCACATTTGGGCCGTATTGCAATAAACTTTGAGAGTTTGCTGAGGGACAATTCAAAGTGGACCACAGGCAGCAGTTTGGACACCCCTGAGGTTCCCCTTGATAGTGGATGGACCCTCTTTTGTCTTAACTCTTGGTGGCAGAGACTCAACAAGGTGCTGGAAACAATCTTATAATTCAACGAGAGTCAGATTCCAGACTTTTGATGCCACTCAGAATTAAATTCAAGACCAATTTTACAATATAACCGTTTCCAGAAAATACAAAGAAATTAACATTTTCTAAAAAAAATAAGATTCGTAATATCCTTCCCTTCTTTCGGAGTTTAAAACAATGTTTGAAAGATCGATTTAAGACATTTTGATGCCACTTAAGAGATTTGTGATTATTAAATTGAACATGGATCAATCTCTTTCTGCTTATCAGAAACACTGATGAATGTTTTTCCAAATATATACATAAGAGTTTAGTGACCTGAAAAACTCCTGGGTCAATTTGTGATGAAACATATCATATAAGGATGTTTAGATACTTATTTTAAACTTTATAAATAGATGGTTTATTCTAGGACTGGGCAGTATGGATCATATATCACAATATTTTCATAAATACAGATATCACTATTGTGATGAAACTGCAGGACTTATATTTGTTTGTTTTCTTTAAGTCACATGGATATCACCACCTAGTGGGTAAAACAGGTAATGAATGACATGATTTCAATGTAATACAACACACACACACATCATGAATCCAACATGATACCTCGTCTGTCACAATAGAGATGTTATATTGATTGATGGCCCATATCAGGGGATATTGAAAGGTCTATTCTGCCTTGATTGACCCTTTAATAGACCATATCTGATGGTTGATTGTTGCTGTCTGTGACCTTTGACCCCACCAGGCCTTCTTCTGCAGCGCTCTGCTGATCTCCCTCTGAGGTCTTCGGCTCTCCTTCTTTCTTACAAATCGCTGTGAAAACATTAAACACAGTTTTAGAGACTTCATACAATTAAGGAGAGGTTGTGTGTTCTGAGGCCCTGTTCTGCTCTCTGGGGTCTCCCTCTCCTGCAGTTCTTCAGGTTTCAGCGCATGTAAATGGTCTGCAGAGGCTACAATCCCTGTGCTCCCTCAGAGGGAATTTCTGAAAACACTCGGGTAAAGTACAAGTACCTCAAACATGTACTTAAGTACAGTAAATGCAGTGGCATTTTTGTATTTACTAAAGTGGAAGGGCACGAACATATACGTATACGCTTCTGGTGCTTTTTTAAAAACACATAAACAAATAGCTGTAGGCTCGCCGTTGGGGAGAATATCAGCAACCTAAACGGTGACGTCATGACGCAGCAGCGGCAGCACCAGTCGGGCTCTGGGCGGTGTGAACAGAACGGGGGCAGAAAAGAAAAAACGGTTCCGAACCAGAAAAGCTCAAGCAAGGAGCTAGAATGGGAACCGCGTTGGTGTGAAAGCCCTATCAGATCACCTTTCTTCCCCGTTTGATGCTCTGTTTGAACTCCACCAGGTCCTCTTCACCATGTCTACATGCCTCAATACAGTGGATGCTGCCACGTGATTGGCTGATTAGATATTTACCAGTGAGTGTGTTGGGTCAGACATATTGTGATATTTGTTTTGTTTTGTAACTTACAGATCTTTCCGTTCTTCAGAACCAGCAGAACAACGAGAACGAGAATCAGGAGAACTGTGGGAATGATAGCAGCACGACCAGCCTCTCTGTTTGAAGCATCTGGAATAAAATCAGAGGAGATTTCAGTTTACAAGAAGAGCCAAGGTGATGCAGGTTCACATCAACTCCCACTATCAGACTGTCCTTTACCCAGAGGGACAAAGACTCTACATTTCTCTACAGAGGTTTAAAATAAAGTACCATTTCTCTCTCCAGCTGGAGGTGAGGTTGTGCTGGAGTCGGTCCTCTTGGTCTGGTCCTCTTGCTCCTTTGTTACTGTTGAAAGAGTCAAGTGAGGAAAAAACCCTTAAAAACAATAAATCTGTTAAACCCTTTTCCCCTTCCTGTTTCTTAAAGTCATAAACACACATTGTAATGTTTAAGGTGAGTTTTGGGCTTTGAGTTTTGTGTGGTTTGTTGGTTGTTATCAAAAGATGCTGATATGCTGGTAATTGATTTGTCTCTCAGGGCTTCCTGTTCAGTATTAAACTCTTACCAACGGTGAGGTGAGTCAAACATCTGACCTCCAGCTGTGGGAGATAGACTTCATAAGACCCATTGTCAGACAGAGATACGTTGGAGATGGTCAGAGTCGAGACTCCTCTGGTCAGGTCTCCATGATTCAGAGTGGTTCTGTCTCTGTACTGAAGCATCTGGGAATCAGGGTCGTCGCGCCGACTTCGATAAACATGAACGTAAAGGGTGAGTCCTCTATTCCATTCCACTGTTTTAGAGGACAGGTCGTTGGGGGGGTCCAGACGACACTGAAGAGTCGCTGATCCTCCCTCCACCGCCTGGACAGGCTGAGAGGGAAGAAATGCAAGAGGCAGTGCTGCGGAGAAGAACATTTGGACAGTTTTAGAGCCTTTAAAAAAAAAACTTAGTTTTAAAGGTCCCCTATTTTACTGTTTCTCATCAATATATCACAGGTCTCAGATATATCCAGAGCCTGTCTCTGATTGGCTGAAACACCAAACAGATCATTGCAGCATTACCCATAATCCCCTCTGTTTCAGCCCTGTTTCCAAAGTGCTGATTCTCTGTCTGTTACTTTAGATGAAAATAAGGAGCCCCTCCCCACGCCCCTCTGAGAGAGATTTGGTTACAAAGAACACAATGGTGCTCTAGGAGGAGATTCAGGTGATAAGGGGGGGGGGGGGGGGGGGTTACCTTGGTTGCTGATTGGCTAATGGTTACACAAGACAAAACATCGTTATGACATAAAGTGGCCAAAATCTGATCAGCTCATTTTCAGACAGGTTTTTATAGAAATGGATCAGGACAAAAAGAGAGAGAATCTTTGTTCCTGAAACTTTCAGAGTCTCTTTCCACAGAGGGGACACATGTTGATGTAGAAGAGACATGAAGAAGAGGGGACACATGTTGATGTAGAAGAGACATGAAGAAGAGGGGACACATGTTGATGTAGAAGAGACACGGAGAAGAGGGGACACATGTTGATGAAGAAGAGACATGGAGAAGAGGGGACACATGTTGATGTAGAAGAGACGTGAAGAAGAGGGGACATATATTGATGTAGAAGAGACATGAAGAAGAGGGGACACATGTTGATGTAGAAGAGACATGGAGAAGAGGGGACACATGTTGATGAAGAAGAGACGTGGAGAAGAGGGGACACATGTTGATGTAGAAGAGACGTGAAGAAGAGGGGACACATGTTGATGAAGAAGAGACATGAAGAAGAGGGGACACATGTTGATGAAGAAGAGACATGGAGAAGAGGGGACACATGTTGATGAAGAAGAGACATGAAGAAGAGGGGACACATGTTGATGAAGAAGAGACATGAAGAAGAGGGGACACATGTTGATGAAGAAGAGACAAGAAGAAGAGGGGACACATGTTGATGAAGAAGAGACATGGAGAAGAGGGGACACATGTTGATGTAGAAGAGACGTGAAGAAGAGGGGACACATGTTGATGAAGAAGAGACATGAAGAAGAGGGGACACATGTTGATGAAGAAGAGACATGAAGAAGAGGGGACACATGTTGATGAAGAAGAGACATGGAGAAGAGGGGACACATGTTGATGAAGAAGAGACATGGAGAAGAGGGGACACATGTTGATGAAGAAGAGACATGAAGAAGAGGGGACACATGTTGATGAAGAAGAGACATGAAGAAGAGGGGACACATGTTGATGTAGAAGAGACATGGAGAAGAGGGGACACATGTTGAAGAAGAAGAGACATGGAGAAGAGGGGACACATGTTGATGTAGAAGAGACGTGAAGAAGAGGGGACACATGTTGATGAAGAAGAGACATGAAGAAGAGGGGACACATGTTGATGAAGAAGAGACAAGAAGAAGAGGGGACACATGTTGATGAAGAAGAGACATGAAGAAGAGGGGACACATGTTGATGAAGAAGAGACATGAAGAAGAGGGGACACATGTTGATGAAGAAGAGACATGAAGAAGAGGGGACACATGTTGATGAAGAAGAGACATGGAGAAGAGGGGACACGTGTTTCTTATTGACCTTTCTTACCAGCAGAGGCCGCTGAGCATCGATCGACCTCAGTTTGAAACTTATTAGACTAAACTCAGCTTAGAGGAAAGTAGAGAGCCTATCTCTGCTCTAACAGCTCTCTGGGTCTTTTTAACTACAATCTGCTCCTTGAATAGCAATTCAACATGGAAAGTAACTTAGTAGCATACATTTCCTTAACCACTGTGCTTAAGAACACTTCCAATAGTGTACTGTATATGTATACAGTCGATGGTAGCCTACTTTACCTGAGTACTTCTGCTACTCTATACCTCTAGTCCACTTCATATGAAACGTAATGTACTTTTTACTCTTCATTCAGCTTTACTTTAAAGACAGATTTACTGAATTACATTTTACAAAATCTCAAGCATCTGAATGTCATTTGGTAACATTCCAATAAATAATTCCACACACACCTGTCTGAGTAAATGTGCTGCTGCTAAAACGATGAAAGTACTTTAATGAAACCTAATCTGGATCCAGATCACGCTGGCCAAAGTAATAACATATATTCTAAATGTAATGGGCACTGAAAGTGAAGCGAGAATAAAGAATCACACAACCTCTTAAATTAATAATACGCTCTTTTTTTGTGAGAATTTTGAACAGGTAAAAAAACTCTTAGAATAGTCAAAGCATCCTGATATAAAAGTATGATTTTCACTCTAATGTAATTGTGTCCTCAATAAGCAGACTCTCAAATTAAGTTAGCAACTCACCCAAGATATTTTCAGCAACCAGCAACAAAAGTAAGAGTTTCTTCATTTCAAGTCCTGCTCCTTCCTCTCTAAAGACATGCAGCCTTTCTCCCTGCTATATTTGCAATGTGTGCTTGGTAGTGGGCGTGAGATTCTCTCTATGCTTGGTAGTGGGCGGGTCTCTCTCTCTCTCTCTCTCTCTCTCTCTCTCTCTCTCTCTCTCTCTCTCTCTCTCTCTCTCTCTCTCTCTCTCTCTCTCTCTCTCTCTCTCTCTCACTCACTCACTCACTCACTCACTCACTCACTCACTCACTCACTCTCTCACTTTGTGTTTGGTAGGTGAGGTAGTTTTGTGTGTTTTTTTTTTGTTATACTTTGGTTGACTAATAGTTGTGGGCTCAGACTGGCCCTGATCACGGTTTGTGAACTTTTGCCCTAACCCATGTTTAATCTGTGTGTACCTGAGAGATTCGGTCCTGCACGATGTCGCTGAGCTCCTGCCGGCTGTAGGGGGGGAAGTGGAGCAGCAGGGGGCGACACTGAGGCTCGATCGGAGGGGGGCTCGGTCGGAGGGGGACTCGGGGGGCTCGGTCGGAGGGGGGCTCGGGTGGCTCGGTCAGAGGGGGGCTCTGTCGGAGGGGGGCTCGGGGGGCTCGGTCGGAGGGGTGCTCGGGGGGCTCTGTCGGAGGGGGGCTCGGTCGGAGGGGGGCTCGGGGGGCTCTGTCGGAGGGGGGCTCGGGGGGCTCTGTCGGAGGGGGGCTCGGGGGGCTCTGTCGGAGGGGGGCTTGGGGGGCTCTGTCGGAGGGGGGCTCGGGGGGATCGGTCGGAGGGGGGCTCGGTCGGAGGGGGGCTCGAGGGGCTCTGTCGGAGGGGGGCCCTGCTATTTATGCTGCTAACGAGAGAGGGAGGGAGGGAGGGAGGGAGTGTCGGTCGGTTTGTCCGAGTGTCGGTCGGTCGGTAGGTCGGTCGGTTGGTCGGAATGTCGGTCGGAGTGTCGGTTGGAGTGTCGGTTGGTCGCTCGGTGGGCTCGGTCGGAGGGGGGCTTGGTGGGCTCGGTCGGAGGGGGGCTCGGGGGGCTCGGTCGGTCGGGGGCTCGGTCGGTTGGGGGCTGTCGGAGGGGGGCTCGGGGGGCTCGGTCGGAGGGGGGCTCTGTCGCAGGGGGGCTCTGTCGGAGGGGGACTCGGTCGCAGGGGGGCTCGGGGGGCTCGGTCGGAGGGGGGCTCTGTCAGAGGGGGGCTCGGGGGGATCGGTCGGAGGGGGGCTCGGGGGGCTCGGTCGGAGGGGGGCTCGGGGGGCTCTGTCGGAGGGGGGCTCGGGAGGCTCTGTCGGAGGGGGGCTCTGTCTCTCTCTCTCTCTCAAACCCCTTATTTTAAAGCTGCAGGGGGGGGGGTGATCATTAGGGTCATTGGGCGCCTATTGCAACCTAGTGTCATACAGAAAACACAGTCTGTGTATATAGGACAATGACAGTATTACAATTTGAAATGGAAGATCTTTAAAGGTCTATTAATAAATTGAGGTCCAGTTACCAGCTGACTGGCTACTTTTTACTTAAGTACATTTCAAAACCCATACTTCTTTACTTTTACTTGAGTAAAGAAGTTTAGTCAGTACTTCTACTTTCACCAGAGTATTTTTAAATACAAATATCTGTACTTCTACTCAGGGCCGTGGGAAGTAGGGGTGCTGAGGGTGCTGCAGCACCCCCTGGTGGAGGACAGGGGATCTGCACTTCCACAAGATTAAATACAAATATAATTTAAAAAAAATGAATTTTCGGCCTTGACGTAACAACATTCATAATCAAGTAAAGATAACACCCTTTTCACCCCGGTTACATTTTTCATTTGCCCCGTACGATGGGCGCTTTAAGTGATGAAAGTGGGGGATGTTGGCTTATCAGGCGCCCGCAGCTCACAGCCAGCGTGAGAGAGAGAGAGAGAGAGAGAGAGAGATAGATAGAGAGAGGGGCTGCACCTGTACCGGCGGGGAATGTTGTTAGCTTCTGCTGCGCTAACGGATATAAGAAGCTGTTTCTACAATAATGTGGAGGGAGAGTTCTGTCCTGTCAGACTGAGAGGCACAGTGAGGTAAAGGACTCTTGAGTGTTTAGTTCACTTTAGTCTAAGTTATCTCAGTGGGTCTCAAAGTTTTTGATCACAATTTATGTAAACAAATATTTCCAAGGCACTCCTTTATAATTATTAGGATAAATAAAAACAGGTTTGAAATCATTCCAATGTATACTATAGGACAGTAAACCAAAAATATTGTTTAAAACTGGAGAGATTTAAAAATATGCATAAATAAATCAATGTTAACTGATAAGATATAAATGAACCACAAAAATAAAACAAGTTAGCCTACATTTATTTGTTATTGGCTATGGTAGGTTATCGGTTATGTTCACATACTTATTTGATTATTAAAATGCCAACCAATCTTTTTCATATGGGTGTTTAGAGTTGTATCCCCTCGATCAGTCTCTAGTAATTGGGCGCTCAAAGTGCACCAGATTGAAGCATTTTACTTTAAAATGTTAAAAACAATCTTCCTGGGGGGGCACCCCCGGACCCCCCTAGAGGATGTGAAGTCCACCCCACAATTAAAACATGTTCAATGTTCATGCAATACTAAATAGTCCACCATGTCAATATGTTTCTCTGTTTGTAGTGTCTTTTGTAGAGGTTTTTCATTGCCAGCTAAAATCTTGCCAATAGGGCAGCAAATTGGTCAAAACCAGCCCTGGTGTCATCCCCACAGCACCCCCCATTTGAAACATGTTCCCATGGCTATGCTTCTACTTGAGTAAAGGATGTGTGTACTTTTGCCATCTCTGCTACTAGACGTTATGACTCAGCAGACCATAATAACCTGAGAGGCTGTCCAACAACATCATCTGCGAGGAGCCGCCCAGGTTACAGCTGTTATCGTCTCCTTCAAAATAAAAGACACACGATTAAATCTCCGGGTGAAGCTGATGTGGAGGAACTCAACATCTTATCATTTCAATATTCTTTCATTGTTGTATTGATAAGCAAGCCAGGCCAACAACACCAACAACACCAGATTGAGAACAGTCGCTTAAAAAAAGTAGGGCTTATCCAACGTTGTTGTTGTTTTTCATACATTTTATTTTGAAATATAAATTTAGAGGTGGATTTTCCTCTTGCATAAGTCCCTGAACTGATGTGTTGTAGTTCTGTGAAGTAGAAAAACCTCCCATGTAACCGCCTATACAGGACTGTCTCAGAAAATTAGAATATTGTGATAAAGTTCTTTATTTTCTTTAATGCAATTAAAAACACAAAAATGTCATACATTCTGGATTCATTACAAATCAACTGAAATATTGCAAGCCTTTTATTATTTTAATATTGCTGATTATGGCATACAGCTTAAGAAAACTCAAAAATCCTATCTCAAAAAATTAGAATAGTTCCTCAGACCAAGTAAAAAAAAAAGATTTATAACAGCAAAACACAATCAAACATTTGAAAATGTCCATTAATGCACTCAGTACTTGGTTGGGAATCCTTTTGCACGGATTACTGCATCAATGCGGCGTGGCATGGAGGCAATCAGCCTGTGGCATTGCTGAGGTGTTATGGATGCCCAGGATGCTTCAATAGCGGCCTTTAGCTCATTAGCATTGTTGGGTCTGGTGTCTTTCAGCTTCTTCTTCACAATACCCCACATATTCTCTATGGGGTTCAGGTCAGGGGAATTTGCAGGCCAATCGAGGACAGTAATGCCATGGTCAGTACACCAGTTACTGGTGGTTTTGGCACTGTGGGCAGGTGCCAGATCATGCTGGAAAATGAATTCCTCATCTCCATAGAGCTTTTCAGCAGACGGAAGCATGTAGTGCTCTAAAATATCTTGGTACACAGCTGCATTTACTCTGGGCTTGATGAAACACAGTGGACCAACACCAGCAGCTGACATGGCTCCCCAAACCATCGCTGACTGTGGGAACTTCACACTGGATTTCAAGCAACTTGGATTTTGCTCCTCTCCAGCCTTTCTCCAGACTCTGGCGCCTTGACTTCCAAATGAAATACAAAACTTGCTTTCGTCTGAAAAGAGGACTTTGGACCACTGTGCAACTGTCCAGTGCTTCTTTTCCTTAGCCCAAGTCAGACGCCTCTTCCGTTGTCTTGAGTTCAGAAGTGGCTTGACCATGGGAATACGGCTATTGTAGCCCATTTCCCGGACACGTCTGTGAACAGTGACTTTTGATACCTGGACTCCAGCTTCAGTCCACTGTCTTTGAAGCTCCCCCAAATTCTGGAAGCGACTCTTCTTCACAATGCTGTTAAGGCTGCGGTCATCTCTCTTGGTTGTGCAGCGTTTCCTGCCACATTTCCCCCTTCCAACAGACTTTTTGTGGATGTGCTTTGAAACTGCACTCTGTGAACAGCTTGCTCTTTGAGAAATTTCTTTTTGTGTCTTACCCTCCTGATGGAGGGTGTCAATGACGGTCCTCTGGACAGCAGTCAGATCAGCAGTCTTCCCCATACTTGTGATTTAGTTTACTGAACCAAGCTGAGTGTTTTTCAAGGCTCAGGAAACCCTTGCAGGTGTTTCGAGTTAATTAGACGATTCAAGTGATTCGTTGAACACCCTACTAGTATACTTTTTCATGATATTCTAATATTTAGAGATAGGATATTTGAGTTTTCTTAAGCTGTATGCCATAATCAGCAATATTAAAATAATAAAAGGCTTGCAATATTTCAGTTGATTTGTAATGAATCCAGAATGTATGACATTTTTGTTTTTTTAATTGCATTACAGAAAATAAAGAACTTTATCACAATATTCTAATTTTCTGAGACAGTCCTGTAGAGATTTAAACCAACCTAAGCCTTTTTGAATAACTGTGGGAATAACAGGAGCCGTGTTAAGGTGTTTTATTTGCACCTTTGAAGCACTCTGTGGCCGTTCTCAAGTTGTTTTAGACTAAAGAAATGAAGCCTAGTTGCAGAACCTAGAACCACGGGTTTCACCTGTGCGTTTCCTGGGGCTGAGGGGGAGTCGTGTCTGCAGACGGGGGGAGGAAGGAGGAGCTCTGAGTGAGAGAGGAGACGAGAGGGCGGAGGTCCGGGCGACGGCAGGGCGTCTCGGGGACATCGGTCCGATGCGACCCAGGTTCAGGTTCTGGGTTTCGCGCTTTGAAGGCGAAGCAGCCGGAGACTCCTCTCGCTGCGGCGTCTTGAAGTGAGAGGAAACTCTGCAGGATTTTCGGCGAGGGAACGCCAGCGTTCTTGTATTTAAAGCAACATTAAATAAACTCAAGGCCGGTTTGGATGTTGTAAACAACAGTTATGAAGTAATCAGATACTTTAATGCAGTAAAGGTACAAATATCACCGTTTATACTAAATCATTCACTTCAAGACCTGATTTAGATATTGTAAACATCAGTGATGGAAGAAGTAATCCGATATTTGTCTTCAGTAAATATAGTAATGACCTATAGCACCATGGAAATACTTCACTTTGAGTTAAAGTACTGCATTCAAAGTAAAAGTATGTAATCAGCGAAATATATTTACGTATGGAAATACTCATTATTCAGTCAAATGTTAACCCATAAGTGTTTTTATGTTATATGATGTTCCTGGATTCATCGTGGTGTTAAGGAGATGTACTCAAGTACTGAGTATTTCCAGTTTTTGCTACTTTGCACTTTTACTCCACCGCATGTATTTAATACCTTTAGTTACTTCACAGATGTGGATGAATGATGTGGAATATAATCAAGTGTTAAATCAGACTTTAGTTCCACCTGGAGTAAATTCACAAGCTACCCTGCAGTATACAAAGTCATTCAAACTAGCTGCACCTTTACCAGCTTTGAGAACACTTTAATGATCAATCATTATAGAACATATCATATATATTATTCTGAAATGGGACAGTGTGAGCCAGGCTCGCTGATATTCAGTAACATTATTCAAAAATTGTACACAAGTGAAATTATTGAATTACAAGAACATACAATGATAACTTCTCCTTATAGCACAGCAGAGCGTTGTCAACACATTCCAGATTAGTCCCTTTTTACAACATGAAATAAAGGCAGAAACTATTGTTGTGTTGGATTGAGAAACAGAGACACAAGTAATACAAGTCATAGTATAAATAACAGTATATATTTAAAAAGAAGCAAACATACTTAAAAAAAAAATCAAAAGACATCTGACACATGGTTTCATACAGCATTCCTCCTCATTAATCGGCAGTGTTTCCCACAACGATTATGAACATGATTGATTAACAAATATTAAAATAAATAAAAACAGACTTCTAAACTGGCTGGAGCCTTCATTTGGTTTGTTGCATTAGATCTATGAGAAAGGTTTACATGAGCTCCTCCTTCAGGTTGGTGCAAGAACCAGTTGATGTGGTTTCAAGAGATCTAATCTCACTAAAGGGATAGTTTGGAGGTTTTGGATTGTTGATGTGTGTAAGGCACTTCACCTTCAGTAGTTTCTACAGTAGATGGGGAAGAAGAAGGAGTAGCATCAGGAAGCTAGCAGGTGCTAATCAGTAAACACAAAGTAGGCCTGAGCTCGATGGGAACGTCTAGTTCTGCAGGTATTTGGTCACAGTTTGAACGATGTTCCTGAGGAGGGCTTGAATGTCTACAGTCTGAGTGGAGGTAGAGATATTTGGTCATTTTGGCTCATTCCCCAACATCTCTGTCCTCCTCTGAGCGTCTCCATCCATCCCTCTGAAAGAGAGAAACCAAGTTTGGGAGAGATGTCAAATGAAAAAGTGAAATAACAAATTCATGTCATCTCAATCTTTCTTTATAAATCTAAAACTCAGACATGAAGCATGTGATATTTCATGTAAAGCCAAACTGCATTGTTTACAGCCAAAAAGCAGCACATGTGTTTAGTGGAATAAAGCAACACCAACTGGTTTCACTGGTAATCTTGGTTTACCAAACATGCATCAGGCCTTGGTGATGATCTTATATCCGTGTTGTCATATGAAAGTAGATGTAATCATAGATTCTGGATATTGTTATACTGCATATGTTCATTTGTATCTGCATGGTAGTAAAGGCTGAATTATAGTTGAGTGAGTTTCTGAAATGACCAGATAATTATTGCTGTTCAGTTATTTCTAAGCCATTATATTCACTTTGCTGAGGAGTCAAATCTAAACTGTTACAAAATCAAGGGATATATTTGGTCAGACCTATTGTGATATTAGTTTTCCTCCATAACGTCCAGCCCTATGAAGCAGGAGTTGTTTTGATTTTTAACTTACGGTCTTCCCGTTCTTCAGAACCAGCAGAACAACGAGGACGCAGAGAATCAGGAGAACTGTGAGAATGATAGCAGCACGACCAGCCTCTCTGTTTGAAGCATCTGGAATAAAATCAGAGGAGATTTCAGTTTACAAGAAGAGCCAAGGTGATGCAGGTTCACATCAACTCCCACTATCAGACTGTCCTTTACCCAGAGGGACAAAGACTCTACATTTCTCTACAGAGGTTTAAAATAAAGTACCATTTCTCTCTCCAGCTGGAGGTGAGGTTGTGCTGGAGTCGGTCCTCTTGGTCTGGTTCTCTTGCTCCTTTGTTACTGTTGAAAGAGTCAAGTGAGAAAAAAACCTTTAAAAACAATAAATCTGTTAAACTCTTTTCCCCTTCCTGTTTCTTAAAGTCATAAACACACATTGTAATGTTTAAGGTGAGTTTTGGGCTTTGAGTTTTGTGGGGTTCGTTGTTTGTTATCAAAAGATGCTGATATGCTGGTAATTGATTTGTCTCTCAGGGCTTCCTGTTCAGTATTAAACTCTTACCAACGGTGAGGTGAGTCAAACATGTGACCTCCAGCTGTGGGAGATAGACTTCATAAGACCCATTGTCAGACAGAGATACGTTGGAGATGGTCAGAGTCGAGACTCCTCTGGGCAGGTCTCCATGATTCAGAGTGGTTCTGTCTCTGTACTGAAGCATCTGGGAATCAGGGTCGTCGCGCCGACTTCGATAAACATGAACCTGACGGGTGAGCCCTATATTCCAATCCACTGTTTTAGAGGACAGGTCGATGGGGGGGTCCAGACGACACTGAAGAGTCGCTGATCCTCCCTCCACGGCCTGGACAGGCTGAGAGGGAAGACATGCAAGAGGCAGTGCTGCGGAGAAGAACATTTGGACAGTTTTAGAGCCTTTAAAGAAAATACTTAGTTTTAAAGGTCCCCTATTTTACTGTTTCTCATCAATATATCACAGGTCTCAGATATAAACAGAACATGTCTCTGATTGGCTGAAACACCAAACAGATCATTGCAGCATTACCCATAATCCCCTCTGTTTCAGCCCTGTTTCCAAAGTGCTGATTCTCTGTCTGTTACTTTAGATGAAAATAAGGAGACCCTCCCCACGCCCCTCTGAGAGAGATTTGGTTACAAAGAACTCAATAGTGCTCTAGGAGGAGATTCAGGTGATAAGGGGGGGGGGTTACCTTGGTTGCTAATTGGCTAATGGTTACACAAGCCAACACATCGTTATGACATCATAAAGTGACCAAAATCTGATCAGCTCATTTTCAGACAGGTTTTTATAGAAATGGATCAGGACAAAAAGAGAGAGAATCTTTGTTCCTGAAACTTTCAGAGTCTCTTTCCACAGAGGGGACACATGTTGATGTAGAAGAGACATGGAGAAGAGGGGACACATGTTGATGTAGAAGAGACATGGAGAAGAGGGGACACATGTTGATGTAGAAGAGACATGAAGAAGAGGGGACACATGTTGATGTAGAAGAGACATGAAGAAGAGGGGACATATATTGATGTAGAAGAGACATGAAGAAGAGGGGACACATGTTGATGTAGAAGAGACATGAAGAAGAGGGGACTCATGTTGATGTAGAAGAGACATGAAGAAGAGGGGGCACATGTTGATGTAGAAGAGACATGAAGAAGAGGGGACATATATTGATGTAGAAGAGACATGAAGAAGAGGGGACACATGTTGATGTAGAAGAGACATGAAGAAGAGGGGACACATGTTGATGAAGAAGAGACATGAAGAAGAGGGGACATATATTGATGTAGAAGAGACATGAAGAAGAGGGGACACATGTTGATGAAGAAGAGACATGAAGAAGAGGGGACACATGTTGATGAAGAGGAGACATGAAGAAGAGGGGACATATATTGATGTAGAAGAGACATGAAGAAGAGGGGACACATGTTGATGAAGAAGAGACATGAAGAAGAGGGGACACATGTTGATGAAGAGGAGACATGAAGAAGAGGGGACACATGTTGAGGTAGAAGAGACATGGAGAAGAGGGGACACATGTTGATGTAGAAGAGACATGGAGAAGAGGGGACACATGTTTCTTATTGACCTTTCTTACCAGCAGAGGCCGCTGAGCATCGATCTGACCTCAGTTTGAAACTTATTAGACTAAACTCAGCTTAGAGGAAAGTAGAGAGCCTATCTCTGCTCTAACAGCTCTCTGGCTCTCAGGTGTTGTGTTATCTTTCATATTTTTAACTACAATCTGCTCCTTGAATAGCAATTCAACATGGAAAGTAACTTAGTAGCATACATTTCCTTAACTACTGTGCTTAAGAACACTTCCAATATATATTGTACTGTATATGTATATAGTCTATGGTAGTCTACTTTACCTGAGTACATCTGCTACTCTATACCTCTAGTCTACTGCATATGAGACGAATATAATGTACTTTTCCTCCTCCTCAGCTTTACTTTAAAGACAGATTTAAAGTATTACATTTTACAAAATAGGCAAAATCTCAAGCATCTGAATGTCATTTGGTAACATCCCAATAAATAATTCCTCATCCATGTCAAATAGTAGCCCAGTTAAAGTGGGAAATGACTGTAGGCCTACCTGTGTTTATATTATCATTAAACTAGACTTAATGAATAATAATATGAACTTGCCAGCCATTGATTTTGCAAATAATAAAATAATCAGCAACCTTAGTTGTGTGAATCCCATTTTCAAACCAAAGCAGTGAGGAACAGAATCACAACGGACTGGTTAAAGGGTTAAAGGAATAGTCCCTTGTGAACCGAAAACCAGCGCCAGGCTGTACGTGACGTCATGACGTCGCCGTTTACGTAGCACATGACTCTCAGGACATTGATGGCGGTTACTGTGAAGCTGTTCTCTCTCGCTGCTCTTAAACGGACGAAGCTAGATTGAATTGTAGAACAACTTATTCAGCGACTTTATACTTTTCTCCAGGGAGACGTAACTAATACTACGCTGCTTTGGTTCAGAAGAATGATCATGTTTCACCGGCTCATAGTCTACCGTTTAGGCCAGCTTCCGGTTGAAGCACCTTCGCTGTTGCTTATTTACTCGTAAATGTATTTATATATTCCAGATCAAATATGATTTATAGGATATGTATTCTCAACTATTGGACATGCACACAGTCTGTGTGCATGCACACAGTCTGTGTGCATGCACACAGTCTGGAATACACTGTCGATGCCTCTCATTGTGGGTTTCTTCAAACGTCTTTCCTTCAACGACCTGTAGGTACCAGCTACTTCTATCATTGTGTATGGTCCCTTTAAAAAAAAAGATATACTGCTACTTAGTTGTTGTTTTTACCATGGTGTACTTGTCTGTTGTTTTTATTTTATCTGTAGTGTACTTCTGCCGTTGTAATAATGTCCGCGTTGTGGGGCAAATAAAGGAGCTCTGATTCTGATTGTTTTCTCCTTATGACACCAAACCAGATATTAGCAAAAGCTTACGATATTATTATCTGTCAAATCGTCTGAGGCGGAGAAAAAATAATAATTTAGATTTTTTGACTAGATCGACTTCCCATCAATATACACAGCTGACTGATTTAGGCAGGTTGTTTTCACCTAACCCTTGTTGTTCGGGTCTCCCGTGACCCGTTTCAAGTTAAAATTATATAATAACTGCTCTAGTTTTTTTTAAATCGGAACAAGGCTTCATGATATCCTCCACAACAGCTATATAAACACTTACAAACTGATTTTTTGAGAGTCTGAAGGTCTCTTAAAAAAAAAGTATATAATTTGGTGTTCGGGTCCAAACTTTTTTGGGGGAGATTGTTTTCTAATATTAGTCTATTATAGTCGGATAACTTAATAATCCACTGTCTTCACTATAGGGAATATAATAAGTGAATTGAATCACATGTTTTACTTAAATATGCGGTGTAATGTCTTTTGGGCCATAACATTAAATAATAACAGCATTGTACGGTTATGAATGCATTATAAGTTAGTTATGATGTAGTTAAAACAATATTGGATGACAGTCATTATTTTTTGAGTGTTTTGGACTGAGATCAGTCATGGGTGACAAGGTCTGGAAACACGGCACAAACGGTGAATTTCTTCATAAGGGCGTGGTAGGTTCAGGTTCTGCTCGAAAAATACCGCTTTGTAAGATTATTTTCTTTTTAACTTTACCTTGACACATTTTGTCATGAGGGGATTTATACCTTAGAAAATGCATTCCGGTTTTGGAGAATTTTGTAAAATATATGCAGCAGGCCTTTTACAAATGTACAGCAATGCGAGTCAGATAACCGAGTGCAAGTGAACCTCGCATTTGCAGCACACACACAAACATACTCACCTTTCAGCTGCCATTTATGCATTTTAACACATTATTGAAACTTCTCTCTGGCAACTTGTCTGACTTTTTTTAAGTGTAGACATTTGGGATGAGGCAGAACATATTGGGGTTTATTATTTATTCCGGCTCGACTCAGAGTACAACATGAAGTTAAAATGTTAAACTGTAAAAGACAAAACACTTCTCCTCAGGTCTGACTCTTCTTCTATATGTTATACAATATTTCAAAACGACTTCTTATCAAAAGAGCTGAAAAATAGCCAACACTAATTCAATTTTTAGCATCAGGCAGAGAAATAGAAGTAAGTGGAAAATGACCTGTGATAAAAATTAAAACAAAACTCAATGAAAAATAACAAACTCACCGGAAACTGTTCCTGCAGTCAGTAGAATAATCAGCAGCTCTATTGTTGGTGAGAATCCCATTTTATTAACAGTGAAGTGAGAACGAGCTTCAAAGAGAGATGATGCTGAATGTCCGTAAGGCAACATTTGTTTCGCCTTTCACTCAGCAAGGTAAAGTGCCTTTGCTGCGTTCAGGGACAGTTACTAAAATGAGTTTTAATGTTTTCAATGTTTTCATTGTCTTTTTTAGATATGACCATATAAATGTCAAAGTATGAGGAAATTACCCCAAAACGTCCTAAAATCCCAGCTGTAACATCCATTTCGAAGAATCTAAAACTAAATACACAGGCTTTATGAAAAACGGTAGCCGGTCGCAAATGTAAAGCAATGAAACTCAGATTTCCGAGTGCACATTGAACATAATGCACAATGATGTTCAATGTTCAATGTGCCCGATGTAAGCAGGATCACATCCTGTTTTCATCGGGCAGCATATTGAACATAACTTCGGGCTTACTGGAAACTGTATATGCAATACAATAGGAACAACATCTATATATAATTACGTTTAATTTATTATGTTTTTTATTTTGAACACATTTTGTTGGATGTCCGTCCTGAAAGAGAAACCCTTCCTCTTTTTCAGCTTTCCTGTTCAAATGTTTATGAAGTGTTTCATGTTCAAGGAGCGCGCAAAATAAAGACAAGTAAGGAAGCAGCTCCAGGAAAGAAACACCAAATCCCGCATTCTGTTCCCTGCTAAACTGAAATTATTCGAGAAAAACGGAAAAGTCAGGGTGTTTAACAACCCACAAGATGCGACACAGGGTCTACTGGAGTATGGTGTCAACATGGAGAGTCCAGCAGGAGAACCGGACTTGGAGTCTACTCTTCAGGCTTCAGGATGGCAGACACACCGCTCCAGGAACCGGAGAACCCCAGGATGTGAGCTGATGTCGGACGTAAAGACATTAATTGACCCGCTTGATCGGCATGAAAGAGCAAAGGAATGAACAGGTATGTGTGGAGGGAGTTAACTCCTTGCAGACGTACATGGAAAACAATAACAACAAATAAATGACTGAGCCACTCGGAATCTTTTCCACATTTGACAACACAGTATAACATGTACAATTTTGATTATGATGTCGATTCAGAGAATGATGTG
The DNA here is from genome assembly GCF_949606895.1 of Notothenia rossii. Taxonomy (NCBI): domain Eukaryota; kingdom Metazoa; phylum Chordata; class Actinopteri; order Perciformes; family Nototheniidae; genus Notothenia; species Notothenia rossii. Next base: position 39,279 of record NW_027640313.1, on the reverse strand, counting down.
TTTAATCATATAAGTGACTGGTGTAAATATTATACTGATGATCAATTTAATGACAATGTTGGACTTGAAAATACATTTTCTTTAATACATTTCAACTGCAGGAGTCTGTATGCAAACTTTGATAAGATCATTGACTACCTACATACATTTAAAAGTAAATTCAAAGTAATTGCCATTGACTTGGTTAAATAAAGACGAAGTCACTGATTTCCAAATTGAGGGTTACGTGCTACACCATATCAACAGAACCAATAAGAGAGGAGGGGGTGTGGCTCTTTATGTGGACAGCATCTTAAAGTGCACACTGGTTGAAAAAAAATGTCAATCGCAGTGGCGAGCCGTGACTTTTATACCTATGCCCTCTGACCGCCTCTGACCCCCACCCTTTCCCTCGAGTTATTACGTCACAGCGTATACTTCAGCGGAATATCAAAACAACGGCCCGGGTTGCAAAACGCATCAATGAAAGCGACCCTCTACCACACAAAACAACACCTGTAAATAACCCTATTTATGTTCTTTGAAATTGAAAAGGATATTGCATTGTGTTTGTTACTTTCGTTGCAGTTGTATGTCTTAAGTGTAATTTGGCATGCTTTTATTTTGAAGGCGAGTTAACGCTGTTGACAAGAAAAGTTTCACAGCGGGCGGAACTTGTAATAAAGTCCGCGATCACCCACCCATTTAGAGGGAAGATATGATTGGTCAATTGTACTGTCATTTGACATTACTCTCTCGTTCAGTTACTATAGCTGGGCCCTCTATGAATTCATAGCTGGACCGCCTGGACGTCCAACAGCTCCTCTCTTCACAGTAACTCGCAGAGAAGAGCTTCTTTCATGTAACCCTTCACATTCCAACAGAAACTGAATAGGCAGATTCGAAGGATTTATTTATTTGGAAATGTTATTTTGAATACAATTAAATCAAGTTATTTTGTTAAAACTAATGAAAAATATAACAACAAAAAAATATAAAAAAATATATATATTTTTTAATGTTTTTAAATATTATTTTGTAGAATATCTTAGGCCCTCACAGAGGGCCTAGAGGGCCCTGACGGCTCGCCACTGGTCAATTGTGACTGATGATTTAATGGAATGCATAACTATAGAAATTGAAATGGAAAGGAAGAGAAATGTTGTTGTGACTTGTGCATATAGAGCACCAGGATCAAATGTAGAGCTTTTTAAAGATAGTTTAGGAGTATTAATGGATGGTCTAAATGAAAATAAAACATGTATTATTTGTGGGGATTTTAACATCGACCTTCTAAATGTATCGAAACACAAAACAACTTCTGATTTCCTGGATTCATTGTACAGCAGGGGGCTTTATCCCCTAATCACCAAGCCCAGTAGAATAACATCAACTTGTGCAACATTGATCGACGATATCTTTACAAATGTCATGGAAAACACTGCTAAGAGTGGGCTAATAATAAATGACATAAGCGACCATTTACCTGTAACATATGATTGGCAATTAAAGAAAAAGAAGGAAGAGACTCGCAGTAGATATGTCAGGGTAAGGACTGCTGAAGCAAAAGACGCATAGGAGTGACCTCTTAAAGGAAGAGTGGAGAGGGGTTTATGTAGAAGATGTAAATGCTGCATATGAGTCCTTCCTAAAAATCTACATATCACTGTATGACAAACATTGTCCCACTGTACTCCGTACATATAAAGGTACTTATTGTCAAAAGCCTTGGATAACCAAGGGCTTACAAAATGCTTGCATGCTTCTATTCTATTTTATTTTAACTATTTTATCTGTGTTATTGTGTTGCACTGTTGGAGGAGCCTGTGACCTCAGATGTTCATTGCATAACTACACTCTAGCTATGTACATGTTACCAGCTGACTAGGGGTTGGGGAAATAATCGTTACAGCATAGTATCGCGATACTTTGCATGGCGATATTCTACACGGATGCCAAGTATCGATATTTTATTATATAAACTGTATACAAATAAAAATGAAAGAAAACTATGAAATAAGAGATGAAATAAAATGAACATATATATACACATCTTGGATCACATATACATCTTAATAATAAATAGACTTATTTTGTTAGCGCTTTTACAGGTGCTCAAATATGCTTTACAGATATAGTGAAAAGAAAAGAACAACAAATAAATATAGTTATTTTTGACATATGTACATGAATGTGTGGAAGCAGTGTGTTTGATGTCCAGTAATTGTCACATTTGGGCCGTATTGCAATAAACTTTGAGAGTTTGCTGAGGGACAATTCAAAGTGGACCACAGGCAGCAGTTTGGACACCCCTGAGGTTCCCCTTGATAGTGGATGGACCCTCTTTTGTCTTAACTCTTGTTGGCAGAGACTCAACAAGGTGCTGGAAACAATCTTATAATTCAACGAGAGTCAGATTCCAGACTTTTGATGCCACTCAGAATTAAATTCAAGACCAATTTACAATATAACCGTTTCCAGAAAATACAAAGAAATGAACATTTTCTAAAAAAAATAAGATTTGTAATATCCTTCCCTTCTTTCGGAGTTTAAAACAATGTTTGAAAGATTGATTTAAGACATTTTGATGCCAATTAAGAGATTTTTGTGATTATTAAATTGAACATGGATCAATCTCTTTCTGCTTATCAGAAACACTGATGAATGTTTTTCCAAATATATACATAAGAGTTTAGTGACCTGAAAAACTCCTGGGTCAATTTGTGATGAAAGATATCATATAAGGATGTTTAGATACTTATTTTAAACTTTATAAATAGATGGTTTATTCTAGGACTGGGCAGTATGGATCATATATCACAATATTTTCATAAATACAGATATCACTATTGTGATGAAACTGCAGGCCTTATATTTGTTTGTTTTCTTTAAGTCACATGGATATCACCACCTAGTGGGTAAAACAGGTAATGAATGACATGATTTCAATGTAATGCTGCTTTAAAAACATGGAAGAGAACACACACACACATCATGAATCCAACATGATACCTCGTCTGTCACAATATAGATGTTATATTGATTGATGGCCCATATCAGGGGATATTGAAAGGTCTATTCTGCCTTGATTGACCCTTTAATAGACCATATCTGATGGTTGATTGTTGCTGTCTGTGACCTTTGACCCCACCAGGCCTTCTTCTGCAGCGCTCTGCTGATCTCCCTCTGAGGTCTTCGGCTCTCCTTCTTTCTTACAAATCGCTGTGAAAACATTAAACACAGTTTTAGAGACTTCATACAATTAAGGAGAGGTTGTGTGTTCTGAGGCCCTGTTCTGCTCTCTGGGGTCTCCCTCTCCTGCAGTTCTTCAGGTTTCAGTGCATGTAAATGGTCTGCAGAGGCTACAATCCCTGTGCTCCCTCAGAGGGAATTTCTGAAAACACTCGGGTAAAGTACAAGTACCTCAAACATGTACTTAAGTACAGTAAATGCAGTGGCATTTTTGTATTTACTAAAGTGGAAGGGCACGAACATATACGTATACGCTTCTGGTGCTTTTTTAAAAACACATAAACAAATAGCTGTAGGCTCGCCGTTGGGGAGAATATCAGCAACCTAAACGGTGACGTCATGACGCAGCAGCGGCAGCACCAGTCGGGCTCTGGGCGGTGTGAACAGAACGGGGGCAGAAAAGAAAAAACGGTTCCGAACCAGAAAAGCTCAAGCAAGGAGCTAGAATGGGAACCGCGTTGGTGTGAAAGCCCTATCAGATCACCTTTCTTCCCCGTTTGATGCTCTGTTTGAACTCCACCAGGTCCTCTTCACCATGTCTACATGCCTCAATACAGTGGATGCTGCCACGTGATTGGCTGATTAGATATTTACCAGTGAGTGTGTTGGGTCAGACATATTGTGATATTTGTTTTGTTTTGTAACTTACAGATCTTTCCGTTCTTCAGAACCAGCAGAACAACGAGAACGAGAATCAGGAGAACTGTGGGAATGATAGCAGCACGACCAGCCTCTCTGTTTGAAGCATCTGGAATAAAATCAGAGGAGATTTCAGTTTACAAGAAGAGCCAAGGTGATGCAGGTTCACATCAACTCCCACTATCAGACTGTCCTTTACCCAGAGGGACAAAGACTCTACATTTCTCTACAGAGGTTTAAAATAAAGTACCATTTCTCTCTCCAGCTGGAGGTGAGGTTGTGCTGGAGTCGGTCCTCTTGGTCTGGTCCTCTTGCTCCTTTGTTACTGTTGAAAGAGTCAAGTGAGGAAAAAACCCTTAAAAACAATAAATCTGTTAAACCCTTTTCCCCTTCCTGTTTCTTAAAGTCATAAACACACATTGTAATGTTTAAGGTGAGTTTTGGGCTTTGAGTTTTGTGTGGTTTGTTGGTTGTTATCAAAAGATGCTGATATGCTGGTAATTGATTTGTCTCTCAGGGCTTCCTGTTCAGTATTAAACTCTTACCAACGGTGAGGTGAGTCAAACATCTGACCTCCAGCTGTGGGAGATAGACTTCATAAGACCCATTGTCAGACAGAGATACGTTGGAGATGGTCAGAGTCGAGACTCCTCTGGTCAGGTCTCCATGATTCAGAGTGGTTCTGTCTCTGTACTGAAGCATCTGGGAATCAGGGTCGTCGCGCCGACTTCGATAAACATGAACGTAAAGGGTGAGTCCTCTATTCCATTCCACTGTTTTAGAGGACAGGTCGTTGGGGGGGTCCAGACGACACTGAAGAGTCGCTGATCCTCCCTCCACCGCCTGGACAGGCTGAGAGGGAAGAAATGCAAGAGGCAGTGCTGCGGAGAAGAACATTTGGACAGTTTTAGAGCCTTTAAAAAAAAAACTTAGTTTTAAAGGTCCCCTATTTTACTGTTTCTCATCAATATATCACAGGTCTCAGATATATCCAGAGCCTGTCTCTGATTGGCTGAAACACCAAACAGATCATTGCAGCATTACCCATAATCCCCTCTGTTTCAGCCCTGTTTCCAAAGTGCTGATTCTCTGTCTGTTACTTTAGATGAAAATAAGGAGCCCCTCCCCACGCCCCTCTGAGAGAGATTTGGTTACAAAGAACACAATGGTGCTCTAGGAGGAGATTCAGGTGATAAGGGGGGGGGGGGGGGGGGGTTACCTTGGTTGCTGATTGGCTAATGGTTACACAAGACAAAACATCGTTATGACATAAAGTGGCCAAAATCTGATCAGCTCATTTTCAGACAGGTTTTTATAGAAATGGATCAGGACAAAAAGAGAGAGAATCTTTGTTCCTGAAACTTTCAGAGTCTCTTTCCACAGAGGGGACACATGTTGATGTAGAAGAGACATGAAGAAGAGGGGACACATGTTGATGTAGAAGAGACATGAAGAAGAGGGGACACATGTTGATGTAGAAGAGACACGGAGAAGAGGGGACACATGTTGATGAAGAAGAGACATGGAGAAGAGGGGACACATGTTGATGTAGAAGAGACGTGAAGAAGAGGGGACATATATTGATGTAGAAGAGACATGAAGAAGAGGGGACACATGTTGATGTAGAAGAGACATGGAGAAGAGGGGACACATGTTGATGAAGAAGAGACGTGGAGAAGAGGGGACACATGTTGATGTAGAAGAGACGTGAAGAAGAGGGGACACATGTTGATGAAGAAGAGACATGAAGAAGAGGGGACACATGTTGATGAAGAAGAGACATGGAGAAGAGGGGACACATGTTGATGAAGAAGAGACATGAAGAAGAGGGGACACATGTTGATGAAGAAGAGACATGAAGAAGAGGGGACACATGTTGATGAAGAAGAGACAAGAAGAAGAGGGGACACATGTTGATGAAGAAGAGACATGGAGAAGAGGGGACACATGTTGATGTAGAAGAGACGTGAAGAAGAGGGGACACATGTTGATGAAGAAGAGACATGAAGAAGAGGGGACACATGTTGATGAAGAAGAGACATGAAGAAGAGGGGACACATGTTGATGAAGAAGAGACATGGAGAAGAGGGGACACATGTTGATGAAGAAGAGACATGGAGAAGAGGGGACACATGTTGATGTAGAAGAGACATGGAGAAGAGGGGACACATGTTGATGTAGAAGAGACGTGAAGAAGAGGGGACACATGTTGATGTAGAAGAGACATGGAGAAGAGGGGACACATGTTGATGTAGAAGAGACATGAAGAAGAGGGGACACATGTTGATGTAGAAGAGACATGAAGAAGAGGGGACACATCTTGATGTAGAAGAGACGTGAAGAAGAGGGGACACATGTTGATGTAGAAGAGACATGGAGAACACTTCCAATAGTGTACTGTATATGTATACAGTCGATGGTAGCCTACTTTACCTGAGTACTTCTGCTACTCTATACCTCTAGTCCACTTCATATGAAACGTAATGTACTTTTTACTCTTCATTCAGCTTTACTTTAAAGACAGATTTACTGAATTAAATTTTACAAAATCTCAAGCATCTGAATGTCATTTGGTAACATCCCAATAAATAATTCCACACACACCTGTCTGAGTAAATGTGCTGCTGCTACAACGATGAAAGTACTTTAATGAAACGTAATCTGGATCCAGATCACGCTGGCCAAAGTAATAACATATATTCTAAATGTAATGGGCACTGACAGTGAAGCGAGAATAAAGAATCACACAACCTCTTAAATTAATAATACGCTCTTTTTTTTGTGAGAATTTTGAACAGGTAAAAAAACTCTTAGAATAGTCAAAGCATCCTGATATAAAAGTATGATTTTCACTCTAATGTAACTGTGTCCTCAATAAGCAGACTCTCAAATTAAGTTAGCAACTCACCCAAGATATTTTCAGCAACCAGCAACAAAAGTAAGAGTTTCTTCATTTCAAGTCCTGCTCCTTCCTCTCTAAAGACATGCAGCCTTTCTCCCTGCTATATTTATAGCAGGGAGAGTGGCTTGGTAGTGGGCGTCTCTATGCTTGGTAGTGGGCGTGTCTCTCTCTCTCTCTCTCTCTCTCTCTCTCTCTCTCTCTCTCTCTCTCTCTCTCTCTCTCTCTCTCTCTCTCTCTCTCTCTCTCTCTCTCTCTCTCTCTCTCTCTGGTGAGGTAGTTTTGTGTTTTTTTTTTTTGTTATACTTTGGTTGACTAATAGTTGTGGGCTCAGACTGGCCCTGATCACGGTTTGTGAACTTTTGACCTAACCCATGTTTAATCTGTGTGTACCTGAGAGATTCGGTCCTGCACGATGTCGCTGAGCTCCTGCCGGCTGTAGGGGGGGAAGTGGAGCAGCAGGGGGCGACACTGAGGCTCGATCGGAGGGGGGCTCGGTCGGAGGGGGACTCGGGGGGCTCGGTCGGAGGGGGACTCGGGGGGCTCGGTCGGAGGGGGGCTCGGGGGGCTCTGTCGGAGGGGGGCTCTGTCGGAGGGGGGCTCGGGGGGCTCGGTCGGAGGGGTGCTCGGTCGGAGGGGGGCTCGGGGGGCTCTGTCGGAGGGGGGCTCGGGGGGCTCTGTCGGAGGGGGGCTCGGGGGGCTCTGTCGGAGGGGGGCTCGGGGGGCTCGGTCGGAGGGGGGCTCTGTCGGAGGGGGGCTCTGTCGGAGGGGGGCTTGGGGGGCTCTGTCGGAGGGGGGCTCGGGGGGATCGGTCGGAGGGGGGCTCGGTCGGAGGGGTGCTCGGGGGGCTCTGTCGGAGGGGGGCTCGGTCGGAGGGGTGCTCGGGGGGCTCTGTCGGAGGGGGGCTCGGGGGGCTCTGTCGGAGGGGGGCTCGGGGGGCTCTGTCGGAGGGGGGCTTGGGGGGCTCTGTCGGAGGGGGGCTCGGGGGGATCGGTCGGAGGGGGGCCCTGCTATTTATGCTGCTAACGAGAGAGGGAGGGAGGGAGGGAGTGTCGGTCGGTTTGTCCGAGTGTCGGTCGGTCGGTAGGTCGGTCGGTTGGTCGGAATGTCGGTCGGAGTGTCGGTTGGTCGCTCGGTGGGCTCGGTCGGAGGGGGGCTTGGTGGGCTCGGTCGGAGGGGGGCTCGGGGGGCTCGGTCGGTCGGGGGCTCGGTCGGTTGGGGGCTGTCGGAGGGGGGCTCGGTCGGAGGGGGGCTCTGTCGCAGGGGGGCTCTGTCGGAGGGGGACTCGGTCGCAGGGGGGCTCGGGGGGCTCGGTCGGAGGGGGGCTCTGTCGGAGGGGGGCTCGGGGGGATCGGTCGGAGGGGGGCTCGGTCGGAGGGGGGCTCGGGGGGCTCTGTCGGAGGGGGGCTCGGGAGGCTCTGTCGGAGGGGGGCTCTGTCTCTCTCTCTCTCTCAAACCCCTTATTTTAAAGCTGCAGGGGGGGGGGTGATCATTAGGGTCATTGGGCGCCTATTGCAACCTAGTGTCATACAGAAAACACAGTCTGTGTATATAGGACAATGACAGTATTACAATTTGAAATGGAAGATCTTTAAAGGTCTATTAATAAATTGAGGTCCAGTTACCAGCTGACTGGCTACTTTTTACTTAAGTACATTTCAAAACCCATACTTCTTTACTTTTACTTGAGTAAAGAAGTTTAGTCAGTACTTCTACTTTCACCAGAGTATTTTTAAATACAAGTATCTGTACTTCTACTCAGGGCCGTGGGAAGTAGGGGTGCTGAGGGTGCTGCAGCACCCCCTGGTGGAGGACAGGGGATCTGCACTTCCACAAGATTAAATACAAATATAATTTAAAAAAAATGAATTTTCGGCCTTGACGTAACAACATTCATAATCAAGTAAAGATAACACCCTTTTCACCCCGGTTACATTTTTCATTTGCCCCGTACGATGGGCGCTTTAAGTGATGAAAGTGGGGGATGTTGGCTTATCAGGCGCCCGCAGCTCACAGCCAGCGTGAGAGAGAGAGAGAGAGAGAGAGAGAGAGATAGATAGAGAGAGGGGCTGCACCTGTACCGGCGGGGAATGTTGTTAGCTTCTGCTGCGCTAACGGATATAAGAAGCTGTTTCTACAATAATGTGGAGGGAGAGTTCTGTCCTGTCAGACTGAGAGGCACAGTGAGGTAAAGGACTCTTGAGTGTTTAGTTCACTTTAGTCTAAGTTATCTCAGTGGGTCTCAAAGTTTTTGATCACAATTTATGTAAACAAATATTTCCAAGGCACTCCTTTATAATTATTAGGATAAATAAAAACAGGTTTGAAATCATTCCAATGTATACTATAGGACAGTAAACCAAAAATATTGTTTAAAACTGGAGAGATTTAAAAATATGCATAAATAAATCAATGTTAACTGATAAGATATAAATGAACCACAAAAATAAAACAAGTTAGCCTACATTTATTTGTTATTGGCTATGGTAGGTTATCGGTTATGTTCACATACTTATTTGATTATTAAAATGCCAACCAATCTTTTTCATATGGGTGTTTAGAGTTGTATCCCCTCGATCAGTCTCTAGTAATTGGGCGCTCAAAGTGCACCAGATTGAAGCATTTTACTTTAAAATGTTAAAAACAATCTTCCCGGGGGGGTACCCCCGGACCCCCCTAGAGGATGTGAAGTCCACCCCACAATTAAAACATGTTCAATGTTCATGCAATACTAAATAGTCCACCATGTCAATATGTTTCTCTGTTTGTAGTGTCTTTTGTAGAGGTTTTTCATTGCCAGCTAAAATCTTGCCTAGTGCAGCAAATTGGTCAAAACCAGCCCTGGTGTCATCCCCACAGCACCCCCCATTTGAAACATGTTCCCATGGCTATGCTTCTACTTGAGTAAAGGATGTGTGTACTTTTGCCATCTCTGATACTAGACGTTATGACTCAGCAGACCATAATAACCTGAGAGGCTGTCCAACAACATCACCTGCGAGGAGCCGCCCAGGTTACAGCTGTTATCGTCTCCTTCAAAATAAAAGACACACGATTAAATCTCCGGGTGAAGCTGATGTGGAGGAACTCAACATCTTATCATTTCAATATTCTTTCATTGTTGTATTGATAAGCAAGCCAGGCCAACAACACCAACAACACCAGATTGAGAACAGTCGCTTAAAAAAAGTAGGGCTTATCCAACGTTGTTGTTGTTTTTCATACATTTTATTTTGAAATATAAATTTAGAGGTGGATTTTCCTCTTGCATAAGTCCCTGAACTGATGTGTTGTAGTTCTGTTAAGTAGAAAAACCTCCCATGTAACCGCCTATAGAGATTTAAACCAACCTAAGCCTTTTTGAATAACTGTGGGAATAACAGGAGCCGTGTTAAGGTGTTTTATTTGCACCTTTGAAGCACTCTGTGGCCGTTCTCAAGTTGTTTTAGACTAAAGAAATGAAGCCTAGTTGCAGAACCTAGAACCACGGGTCTCACCTGCGCGTTTCCTGGGGCTGAGGGGGAGTCGTGTCTGCAGACGGGGGGAGGAAGGAGGAGCTCTGAGTGAGAGAGGAGACGAGAGGGCGGAGGTCCGGGCGACGGCAGGGCGTCTCGGGGACATCGGTTCGATGCGACCCAGGTTCAGGTTCTGGGTTTCGCGCTTTGAAGGCGAAGCAGCCGGAGACTCCTCTCGCTGCTGCGTCTTGAAGTGAGAGGAAACTGCAGGAATTTCGGCGAGGGAACGCCAGCGTGGCCTGAGCCTGGCCGCTAGAGCGCGTGCTGGGCATGTTGAGCTCAAACTGAAACATAGAAAGGAAAATAATCCATTAGTTCATCAAAAAAGGTAGAGGTGTGTGAGTTTTTTTTTTTTTTTTACATTTTAAGCTTCTTGTGAGGTTTTTGTTTGAAGCTACAAATCTCTACATGTGGTTTTAATGGTTTTACTGAGAGAGTATTTGTATTTAAAGCAACATTAAATAAACTCTAGGCCGGATTTGGATGTTGTAAACAACAGTTATGAAGTAATCAGATACTTTAATGCAGTAAAGGTACAAATATCACCTTTTATACTAAATCATTCACTTCAAGACCTGATTTAGATATTGTAAACATCAGTGATGGAAGAAGTAATCCGATATTTGTCTTCAGTAAATATAGTAATGACCTATAGCACCATGGAAATACTTCACTTTGAGTTAAAGTACTGCATTCAAAGTAAAAGTATGTAATCAGCGAAATATATTTACGTATGGAAATACTCATTATTCAGTCAAATGTTAACCCATAAGTGTTTTAATGTTATATGATGTTCCTGGATTCATCGTGGTGTTAAGGAGATGTACTCAAGTACTGAGTATTTCCAGTTTTTGCTACTTTGCACTTTTACTCCACCGCATATATTTAATACCTTTAGTTACTTCACAGATTTGGATGAATAATGTGAAATATAATCGAGTGTTAAATCAGACTTTAGTTCCACCTGGAGTAAATTCACAAGCTACCCTGCAGTATACAAAGTCATTCAAACTAGCTGCACCTTTACCAGCTTTGAGAACACTTTAATGATCAATCATTATAAAACATATCATATATATTATTCTGAAATGGGACAGTGTGAGCCAACCTCGCTGATATTCAAGTAACATTATTCAAAATAGCACACAAGTAAAATTATTGAATTACAAGAACATATGATAACTTCTCCTCATAGCACAGCAGAGCGTTGTCAACACATTCCAGATTAGTCCCTTTTTACAACATGAAATAAAGGCAGAAACTATTGTTGTGTTGGATTGAGAAACAGCGACACATGCAATTCAAGTCATAGTATAAATAACAGAATATATTTAAAAAGAAGCAAACATACTTAAAAGAAAAATCAAAAGGCATCTGACACATGGTTTCATACAGCATTCCTCCTCATTAATCGGCAGTGTTTCCCACAACGATTATGAACATGATTGATTGAACAACAAATATTAAAATAAATAAAAAAAGACTTCTAAACTGGCTGGAGCCTTCATTTGGTTTGTTGCATTAGATCTATGAGAAAGGTTTACAGGAGCTCCTCCTTCAGGTTGGTGCAAGAACCAGTTGATGTGGTTTCAAGAGATCTAATCTCACTAAAGGGATAGTTTGGAGGTTTTGGATTGTTGATGTGTGTAAGGCACTTCACCTTCAGTAGTTTCTACAGTAGATGGGGAAGAAGAAGGAGTAGCATCAGGAAGCTAGCAGGTGCTAATCAGTAAACACAAAGTAGGCCTGAGCTCGATGGGAACGTCTAGTTCTGCAGGTATTTGGTCACAGTTTGAACGATGTTCCTGAGGAGGACTTGAATGTCTGCAGTCTGAGTGGAGGTAGAGATATTTGGTCATTTTGGCTCATTCCCCAACATCTCTGTCCTCCTCTGAGCGTCTCCATCCATCCCTCTGAAAGAGAGAAACCAAGTTTGGGAGAGATGTCAAATGAAAAAGTGAAATAACTAATTCATGTCATCTCAATCTTTCTTTATAAATCTAAAACTCAGACATGAAGCATGTGATATTTCATGTAAAGCCAAACTGCATTGTTTACAGCCAAAAAGCAGCACATGTGTTTAGTGGAATAAAGCAACACCAACTGGTTTCACTGGTAATCTTGGTTTACCAAACATGCATCAGGCCTTCGTGATGATCTTATATCTGTGTTGTCATATGAAAGTAGATGTAATCATAGATTCTGGATATTGTTATACTGCATATGTTCATTTGTATCTGCATGGTAGTAAAGGCTGAATTATAGTTGAGTGAGTTTCTGAAATGACCAGATAATTATTGCTGTTCAGTTATTTCTAAGCCATTATATTCACTTTGCTGAGGAGTCAAATCTAAACTGTTACAAAATCAAGGGATATATTTGGTCAGACCTATTGTGATATTAGTTTTCCTCCATAACGTCCAGCCCTATGAAGCAGGAGTTGTTTTGATTTTTAACTTACGGTCTTCCTGTTCTTCAGAACCAGCAGAACAACGAGGACGCAGAGAATCAGGAGAACTGTGGGAATGATAGCAAGGACGACCTCTCTGTTTGAAGCATCTGGAATAAAATCAGAGGAGATTTCAGTTCACAAGAAGAGCCAAGGTGATGCAGGTTCACATCAACTCCCACTATCAGACTGTCCTTTACCCAGAGGGACAAAGACTCTACATTTCTCTACAGAGGTTTAAAATAATGTACCATTTCTCTCTCCAGCTGGAGGAGAGGTTGTGCTGGAGTCGGTCCTCTTGGTCTGGTTCTCTTGCTCCTTTGTTACTGTTGAAAGAGTCAAGTGAGGAAAAAACCTTTAAAAACAATAAATCTGTTAAACCCTTTTCCCCTTCCTGTTTCTTAAAGTCATAAACACACATTGTAATGTTTAAGGTGAGTTTTGGGCTTTGAGTTTTGTGTGGTTTGTTGGTTGTTATCAAAAGATGCTGATATGCTGGTAATTGATTTGTCTCTCAGGGCTTCCTGTTCAGTATTAAACTCTTACCAACGGTGAGGTGAGTCAAACATGTGACCTCCAGCTGTGGGAGATAGACTTCATAAGACCCATTGTCAGACAGAGATACGTTGGAGATGGTCAGAGTCGAGACTCCTCTGGTCAGGTCTCCATGATTCAGAGTGGTTCTGTCTCTGTACTGAAGCATCTGGGAATCAGGGTCGTCGCGCCGACTTCGATAAACATGAACCTGACGGGTGAGCCCTCTATTCCAATCCACTGTTTTAGAGGACAGGTCGATGGGGGGGTCCAGACGACACTGAAGAGTCGCTGATCCTCCCTCCACGGCCTGGACAGGCTGAGAGGGAAGACATGCAAGAGGCAGTGCTGCGGAGAAGAACATTTGGACAGTTTTAGAGCCTTTAAAGAAAATACTTAGTTTTAAAGATTCCCTATTTTACTGTTTCTCATCAATATATCACAGGTCTCAGATATAAACAGAACATGTCTCTGATTGGCTGAAACACCAAACAGATCATTGCAGCATTACCCATAATCCCCTCTGTTTCAGCCCTGTTTCCAAAGTGCTGATTCTCTGTCTGTTACTTTAGATGAAAATAAGGAGCCCCTCCCCACGCCCCTCTGAGAGAGATTTGGTTACAAATAACTCAATGGTGCTCTAGGAGGAGATTCAGGTGATAAGGGGGGGGGGGGGGGGGGGGGGGGTGGTTACCTTGGTTGCTAATTGGCTAATGGTTACACAAGCCAACACATCGTTATGACATCACAAAGTGGCCAAAATCTGATCAGCTCATTTTCAGACAGGTTTTTATAGAAATGGATCAAAAAGAGAGAGAATCTTTGTTCCTGAAACTGTCAGAGTCTCTTTCAACAGAGGGGACACATGTTGATGTAGAAGAGACATGGAGAAGAGGGGACACATGTTGATGTAGAAGAGACATGAAGAAGAGGGGACACATATTGATGTAGAAGAGACATGAAGAAGAGGGGACATATATTGATGTAGAAGAGACATGAAGAAGAGGGGACACATGTTGATGTAGAAGAGACATGAAGAAGAGGGGACACATGTTGATGTAGAAGAGACATGAAGAAGAGGGGACACATGTTGATGTAGAAGAGACATGAAGAAGAGGGGACATATATTGATGTAGAAGAGACATGAAGAAGAGGGGACACATGTTGATGTAGAAGAGACATGAAGAAGAGGGGACACATGTTGATGTAGAAGAAACATGAAGAAGAGGGGACACATGTTGATGTAGAAGAGACATGAAGAAGAGGGGACACATGTTGATGTAGAAGAGACATGAAGAAGAGGGGACACATGTTGATGTAGAAGAGACATGGAGAAGAGGGGACACATGTTGATGAAGAGGAGACATGAAGAAGAGGGGACACATGTTGATGTAGAAGAGACATGGAGAAGAGGGGACACATGTTGATGTAGAAGAGACATGGAGAAGAGGGGACACATGTTTCTTATTGACCTTTCTTACCAGCAGAGGCCGCTGAGCATCGATCTGACCTCAGTTTGAAACTTATTAGACTAAACTCAGCTTAGAGGAAAGTAGAGAGCCTATCTCTGCTCTAACAGCTCTCTGGGTCTCAGGTGTTATCTTTTATATTTTTAACTACAATCTGCTCCTTGAATAGCAATTCAACATGGAAAGTAACTTAGTAGCATACATTTCCTTAACTACTGTACTTAAGAACACTTCCAATATATATTGTACTGTATATGTATACAATCTAAGGTAGTCTACTTTACCTGAGTACATCTGCTACTCTATACCTCTAGTCTACTGCATATGAGATGGATATAATGTACTTTTTACTCCTCCTCAGCTTTACTTTAAAGACAGATTTAAAGTATTACATTTTACAAAATAGGCAAAATCTCAAGCATCTGAATGTCATTTGGTAACATCCCAATAAATAATTCCTCATCCATGTCAAATAGTAGCCCAGTTAAAGTGGGAAATGACTGTAGGCCTACCTGTGTTTATATTATCATTAAACTAGACTTAATGAATAATAATATGAACTTGCCAGCTATTGATTTAGCAAATAATAAAATAATCAGCAACCTTAGTTGTGTGAATCCCATTTTCAAACCAAAGCAGTGAGGAACAGAATCACAACGGACTGGTTAAAGGGTTAAAGCAGGGGTCCCCAAACTTTTTTCTCTGGGGGCCACATTATCGTTCCTGACTGTGATGAGGGGCCGGGATCGATCATGTGGGCTGTATACTAACTAGGCCACTGCCTGTTATAGCCATAATTTCTAGCACAAAATAGTTCATCATTACAAGTGATTTGCAAAAGAAGTGAGTACTTCACATGTTTTTCAATTTGAAATACCACAGGTATTCCTTTTATTTTCTAATAACAACCATGTAAAAATAGCAAGGAAAGGTTAGAAAAACATGGTGATTGACAGTTTATGAGTGATACAATAGAAATGGTAGGCTTATATTACAGTGAGATGAGAAATCATCAAGACAAGAAACTTGGTGAACAATATATCAACTAACCAACTCTTATTTGTATATTCAGGTGAGATTTTTTTTGTTCAAGGTGAAAATGCAATGAGCACCCAAACACTTTTACAGCACAATTATCATCCCTTTGAAATAGGAGATTGAGATGAGGGGCAGTGCATAAAGAGGAGAAAGAGGAGAGAGAGGAGAGAGAGGAGAGAGAGGGAGAGAGAGAGACAACGATGGAGAGGCAGATGCTGAGAGAAGAGATTGGGAGGAGAGACTGAGCAGTAAACCCTCGGCAGGTTAAACTAGAAGAGAGTAACAGAATGGGAAGTCAGCAATATGTGCAGTAGGTGAACTGAATTGGTACTTGTAGCCAGGGTGGAAGGAAGGATGGATGGGCAGTGATCTTTGAGGTCAGCAGTTGCAGTCCCCTCTCTTGCTGCCTGGAAACCTGGCATAAAGGGATGACATTGGACACATTGAGTAAATTACATAAATATGCTGCCTGTTGTTCCTTGTGATGTGATTTTACAAATACAGTGTAGCATTATTCATTAAAATTCATTAAAAACATTAATCATATTTCATCAAAAAATCATAGTTCATGTTTACAGCCATATAAAATTGTAATAGTTAAAATCAGTATATTTACCATATCAGTGTGAACTGTGTGCTTGCTTCTGGCTGGTGAGAAGTCCGATGTCTGGGTGTAGCCTAGTGGTTGCCAGTCTCAAAGTTTGATGCAAATGTTCATCTGAGAGTCTGTTCCTCGTTGGATTTTTTATTTGCTTCATGCGGGAAAACGTCTGCTCGCAGGTGTAGGTGCTGCCAAAAACGGTACACATCTTCAGAGCATGTTGTTTAATGTTTGGGTAAGTGCCCTCTGGTAGCTCAGCATAGAACTCAAGGAGGTGGTCAGGCTTGAATGCGTCTTTAAGGACATCACAATTCTGCAGCTCGGCTAGTTCAAACTGAAGAGAGGGAAGTGCGTCGTCAATGTCAGCAGCAAAGGGGTTCTGGAACAGACTTATGTCTTTGTTGTTGACATGAAGCTCGCGGAAGCGCACACTGAACTCTCGCTGCAGCATCTCCAGGGCATCTTTGCACTTCGCGACTGGGAAAGGGGCGGCTGGTTTCTCGGCGCAGTAGCTTTGGGTGGCAGGGAGATGTGTGAAGTCCAGCTTTTGGACCTGTCGCACAAGGAGCTGCAGTTTGACCTCGAATGCTTTTATGTGGGAATACATGTCGCTGACGAGATTCCCTTTGCCTTGGAGCTGTAGGTTGAGGTGGTTCAACAGTTCAGTCACATCAGTTAAAAACGCGAGGTCCCATTTCCACTCCGGGTCGGTCAGCTCCCGTACCGTTTCACCTTTAGACTGGAGGAAGGTGTTGATTTCGGGCAGCAGGTCGTAGACACGGCGCAATACTTTGCCTCGACTTAACCACCGGATTTCGGTGTAGTACAGCACATCCTGGTGAGCAGACCCCAGCTCGGAGAGAAAGGCCTGGAACTGCCTGTGTTTCAGCCCATTTTTCCGGATGTAGTTGACACAGTGCACAACCACCTTCATCACAGACGCCCACTTCAAAACTTTGCAGCACAGCGCTTGCTGGTGAATCAGGCAGTGGACTTGAATCGGTGGGGCGAGACCTCGTTCCTCGAACTCGCCGTTCAAGCGCCCTACTAGACCCCTCGTAGATCCGACCATGCTAGGCGCACCATCTGTAGTGACACTGGCAAAATTAGCCCATTGCAGACCAAGTTCGCCCATTGTTTTGCACACTTCGACAAAAAGGTCTTCTCCAGTTGTTGTGCCTTTTAGGCTTCTCAGTGATGCCAGCTCCTCTGACACTTCAAAACGTGTGTTGACTCCACGAATAAAAATCAACAGTTGTGCCGTGTCCTGTACGTCATTCCTTTCATCCATGGCTAAAGCAAAACACTTGAATTCTGCGGCTCTCTCTCTCAGTTGGTCAAACATTTTTCCCCCCATCTCCTCAATTCGTCTCGTCATCGTTTGTGCTGAGAGACTCACCCCACGGAAGGCATCTGTCTTCTCGGGACACACCTCCTCGGCCACAGCCAGCATCATGGCCTTCCTGAATTCTCCGTCTGTGAACGGCTTGCCGTGGGTAGCCAGTAGGTTAGCTACTTTTTAGCTAGCTCGGACAGCAGCCAGGTTGACCCGGGATTGACGAAGGAAGGCATCCTGTTGAACAGCTAGTCCGCCTTTCAGACGCCGAACCTTATCATCTCTCGCTAGCCCGCTCAAGCTAGCATACTCTCTGTGCCTGGTTTCGTGATGGCGGCGAAGGTTGAATTCTTTAAACACGGCCACATTTTCTTTACATATAATACAAATGGCACGGTCCTTCCATGGAACAAAAAAATAATCCTTGGTCCATTGTTCTTTAAAAACCCGACACTCTCTGTCAATTTTCCTCACTTTACTGCACGCCATTACACTGCTGTTCAACTGTAGCATAATATTTTCTGCGCATGACTTCGATCAGCTTGTAAGGTGGCGGAAATTCGGTCATAAACATACGTCATATAAATAATACAGACACACATATTAAATTATATAAAATATAAATGGTTAATAAAATTGAATTTAGTGTTAAAAAACAAGATGCAAATGTAACAGATGTCAACCAGAACGTTACATAACGTTGCTTTTAAAGCGTGATAGAGGCGCTGGCGATCTGATTGACAGTTCCACTGTTTGGCTCATGGCCACTACCAGAGCCGCTCTGGCCACTACATACTGACGGCCTCGAGTTCTAATCTCAGGTGACGGAATTAACAGCGATTACCGCCCTCGTTTGGAGAGTCATGTTATTATTTCACAAAACAAGTTGGACAACTAAAATAAAATATTAAAAAATATATTTTATAATTTTTTTTTTTTTTTTTTCTTCTTTGGGCCAGTTCAAATGGTGAGGTGCAGAGAGGTGGAGGGCCGGTCAAAGGGGCGTGGCGGGCCGTATGCGGCCCGCGGGCCGTAGTCTGGGGAACCCTGGGTTAAAGGAATAGTCCCTTGTGAACCGAAAACCAGCGCCAGGCTGTACGTGACGTCATGACGTCGCCGTTTACGTAGCACATGACTCTCAGGACATTGATGGCGGTTACTGTGAAGCTGTTCTCTCTCGCTGCTCTTAAACGGACGAAGCTAGATTGAATTGTAGAACAACTTATTCAGCGACTTTATACTTTTCTCCAGGGAGACGTAACTAATACTACGCTGCTTTGGTTCAGAAGAATGATAATGTTTCACCGGCTCATAGTCTACCGTTTAGGCCAGCTTCCGGTTGAAGCACCTTCGCTGTTGCTTATTTACTCGTAAATGTATTTATATATTCCAGATCAAATATGATTTATAGGATATGTATTCTCAACTATTGGACATGCACACAGTCTGTGTGCATGCACACAGTCAGGAATACACTTTCGATGCCTCTCATTGTGGGTTTCTTCAAACATTGTGGGTTTCTTCAAACGTCTTTCCTTCAACGACCTGTAGGTACCAGCTACTTCTATCATTGTATGGTCCCTTTAAAAAAAAGATATACTGCTACTTAGTTGTTGTTTTTACCATGGTGTACTTGTCTGTTGTTTTTATTTTATCTGTAGTGTACTTCTGCCGTTGTAATAATGTCCGCGTTGTGGGGCAAATAAAGGAGCTCTGATTCTGATTGTTTTCTCCTTATGACACCAAACCAGATATTAGCAAAAGCTTACGATATTATTATCTGTCAAATCGTCTGAGGCGGAGAAAAAATAATAATTTAGATTTTTGACTAGATCGACTTCCCATCAATATACACAGCTGACTGATTTAGGCAGGTTGTTTTCACCTAACCCTTGTTGTTCGGGTCTCCCGTGACCCGTTTCAAGTTAAAATTATATAATAACTGCTCTAGTTTTTTTTTAAATCGGAACAAGGCTTCATGATATCCTCCACAACAGCTATATAAACACTTACAAACTGATTTTTTGAGAGTCTGAAGGTCTCTTAAAAAAAAAGTATATAATTTGGTGTTCGGGTCCAAACTTTTTTGGGGGAGATTGTTTTCTAATATTAGTCTATTATAGTCGGATAACTTAATAATCCACTGTCTTCACTATAGGGAATATAATAAGTGAATTGAATCACATGTTTTACTTAAATATGCGGTGTAATGTTTTTTGGGCCATAACATTAAATAACAACAGCATTGTACGGTTATGAATGCATTATAAGTTAGTTATGATGTAGTTAAAACAATATTGGATGATAGTCATTATTTTTGAGTGTTTTGGACTGAGATCAATCATGGGTGACAATGTCTGGAAACACGGCACAAATTCCTTCATAAAGGCATGGTAGGTTCAGGTTCTGCTCGAAAAATACCGCTTTGTAAGATTATTTTCTTTTTAACTTTACCTTGACACATTTTGTCATGAGGGGATTTATACCTTAGAAAATGCATTCCGCTTTTGGAGAATTTTGTAAAATATATGCAGCAGGCCTTTTACAAATGTACAGCAATGCGAGTCAGATAACCGAGTGCAAGTGAACCTCGCATTTGCAGCACACACACAAACATACTCACCTTTCAGCTGCCATTTATGCATTTTAACACATTATTGAAACTTCTCTCTGGCAACTTGTCTGACTTTTTTTAAGTGTAGACATTTGGGATGAGGCAGAACATCTTGGGGTTTATTATTTATTCCGGCTCGACTCAGAGTACAACATGAAGTTAAAATGTTAAACTGTAAAAGACAAAACACTTCTCCTCAGGTCTGACTCTTCTTCTATATGTTATACAATATTTCAAAACGACTTCTTATCAAAAGAGCTGAAAAATAGCCAACACTAATTCAATTTTTAGCATCAGGCAGAGAAATAGAAGTAAGTGGAAAATGACCTGTGATAAAAATTAAAACAAGACTCAATGAAAAATAACAAACTCACCGGAAACTGTTCCTGCAGTCAGTAGAATAATCAGCAGCTCTGTTGTTGGTGAGAATCCCATTTTATTAACAGTGAAGTGAGAACGAGCTTCAAAGAGAGATGATGCTGAATGTCCGTGAGGCACCGTGTTTCGCCTTTCACTCAGCAAGGTAAAGTGCCTGTGATGCGTTCAGAGACATACTATTGCTTGTGCTGCGTTCAGGGACAGTTACTAAAATTAGTTTTAATGTTTTCAATGTTTTCATTGTAGATATGACCATATAAATGTCAAAGTATGAGGAAATTACCCCAAAACGTCCTAAAATCACAGCTGTAACATCCATTTCGAAGAATCTAAAACTAAATACACAGGCTTTATGAAAAACGGTAGCCGGTCGCAAATGTAAAGCAATGAAACTCAGATTTCCGAGTGCACATTGAACATAATGCACAATGATGTTCAATGTTCAATGTGCCCGATGTAAGCAGGATCACCTCCTGTTTTCATCGGGCAGCATATTGAACATAACTTCGGGCTTACTGGAAACTGTATATGCAATACAATAGGAACAACATCTATATATAATTACGTTTAATTTATTATGTTTTTTATTTTGAACACATTTTGTTGGATGTCCGTCCTGAAAGAGAAACCCTTCCTCTTTTTCAGCTTTCCTGTTCAAATGTTTATGAAGTGTTTCATTTTCAAGGAGCGCGCTAAATAAAGACAAGTAAGGAAGCAGCTCCAGGAAAGAAACATCAAATCCCGCATTCTGTTCCCTGCTAAACTGAAATTATTCGAGAAAAACGGAAAAGTCAGGGTGTTTAACAACCCACAAGATGTGACACAGGGTCTACTGGAGTATGGTGTCAACATGGAGAGTCCAGCAGGAGAACCGGACTTGGAGTCTACTCTTCAGGCTTCAGGATGGCAGACACACCGCTCCAGGAACCGGAGAACCCCAGGATGTGAGCTGATGTCGGACGTAAAGACATTAATTGACCCGCTTGATCGGCTAAATAAATACATTTTGTTCCTGCTCAAGATTAGATTCAACTTTATTGTTATTGCACATATTACAGGTACTGAGACAACGAAATGCAGTTTAGCTTCCAACCAGGCAGTAAAGTGAAAAGTAATGTACACAATCTATAGAATAAAATATAGAATGAATTGAATGATGAATAAACAGTGAGGGGTATGAATACACTAGATATACACAGCAGCCTGTGAGTAGTATGAACAGTGTGTATGAATATGCTAAGATATATAAAGTATGAAAACGGTAAGCAGTGCAAGTATAGTATAACATATATAGATATTAATTTCATGATGATAAACATTGTGGAACAATGATGAAAAATGTGAATGGAAGTGGCGAGGTAAAACTGACACCAAACAACAACAAACTTTTGCCGAGCCAATGGAGAGCTTCATCAGCAGCACGGGGTAAAAACCACCAATGAGCGCTCAGCTCGAGATACCAGCGACTCGTTTCCCATCAAGCATTTCGCCTCCGCAGCCCGTGGAGAGGAACTGCGGCGCCTCGCCCTCAAGGCTGCGGGCGTCTTTGTCCCACAAGATTTCAACGTCTCATGTGAGCGAGCCTCCAGAGCAAGTCGAACAAAATGACTAACCATCATGCAATGTACGAGCAAGACGTTGATCGAAATTGCGCAGGTCTCAGGTTATGGCTAGAAAGGATCCGTCTAGTGTAAATATGACGTCACGTTCTCGTTGTAACTCTCGTTGTAATCGGAGCGGCTCGGAAACACATCTACAGCAGTAACATGATGCAACAGAGAAACTGTGAGAGTAGTCCACATGTTGAAAACTGTCTGTAGAATGTGAGGAGAAACAAAAAGTGGGCGGAGTCTCGGGTTTATTTCCGTTCAGTTTGGCGGGTTATTTTGTCGATCTGAGGCCCAATCCCAAACCACGCCCTACACACTACCCCTACACACTCCCCCTCCGTGACGCAGTGAACTCCGTGGAGTGACACACCTCCCTCCTGTCAGATGGAGGGAGTAAACACAGCGACAAGCTTTGGGACAAACTCTCCTCTCTCCGGCAGAAACAGGAAATGCCCTAACTGTATATAACAACGGTTTCAAATCAGCATCTCTTTGACAACAAATACAATTAATGACTAAAATAAAACTCCAAACATCTTTCATTGTGTTGTAAAGCTCTTTTAGTTTTAAACCTGATGTTTATAAGCTTCTTAATTTTTGCAACAGTCTGTAAATATACACAACTTTATAATAAAATGCACACATTTACCTTTTTCTATACTAAACACAGGTATAATCCTAAATTAAAAACATATGAGGCAATCATGAGGTTGTTAACATCGCAGTTTATCAGTGGATGTTTGCTGGAACTACTTGTAAACAGCGTGTTACCTGACGGCAGGGCCGCCCCTGGCCAACTCTGGGCGGGGCCCCCTGTGCAAGGCGGGGCCCCATGCAGCCTGCATGATTGGCCTGTAGGGAGGGGCGGCCCTGCCTGACGGACACACACAGCGTTGAGACCGGTCAGGTAGAGACCGGTCGCAAGTTAGCACCGATGCAGACTCGCTGTTAGAGGGCTTGATAGCCCACTCCAGTACTGAACACTTCTACTAATGTACAAGATCTGAGTACTTCTACTTTTACTCAAGTACAAGATCTGAGTACTTCTACTTTTACTCAAGTACAATATCTGAGTACTTCTACTTTTACTAAAGTACAATATCTGAGTACTTACCATAGGTACTTACTTGTACTCAAGTACAATATCTGAGTGCTTCTACTTGTACTCAAGTACACGTTCTGAGTACTTCTCCCTCCTCTGGGATTCATATTACTGTTTCATTAATGTGTGTGTTGCATTTTACTGCTGTCGATGTTTAAGGTGTTGCTCATTGTTCCTTCTTTAAGGCTGTTTAATCTCTAGCAGTGCATTATATTCAATAAGATCATTATATGTCTTAGCGTCCTGTCAGACTTTGAGAGTTTCTCAGAAAACACCCTTCAGCTTTGTGAGGATTCGTTTCCCAGCTGATCAAGGGGCTTCTTAAAAAGCTAATGTAGCTTAAAAGTAGAAGACATGTGTCGACACATAAAAGAAAACACCATCCTTTTATCTCAACAATCCAAAATCAACTCTTCTGGAAAGTAACTAAAGCTGTTTGATATATGCAGTTACAAGAACTTTGTGTACCTCTGAAAGGCAGAGGAGTAGAAAGCATTCATAATTATAAAATGGGATCCTGAGGTACAGTTCGACCTCTGGACTCATTTTACTGAGGGGTCGTTCTTTGGCCGGTTCATTTATCAGAGCAGCTCATTCAATGAGGGACCAAGGAGACAAAGACAGTGTTAAGAAGATTTCAGCATTTAAAAAAAAAACTTTGTTGACACACACACACACACACACACACACACACACACACACACACACACACACACACACACACACACACACACACACACACACACACACACACACACACACACACACACACACACACACACACACACACACACACACACACACACCCAGAAGTACTTTTACTACTGTATCCTATTCTTTTCGATGGCTTTTGTATGATTAGTATGACAGATGAACAGATGCCTGGGCTTTCAACTAAAGACACAGCCACGCAAAACACTGCGGCATGTATACAGCTCCTTATGCGTACTGCCATTTTTGAAGTGCCGGAGCGGTGTTCCTTGCGCTCCAGCAGCACTACACCCCTGATCAGGAACCCCTGTCTGAGTAAATGTGCTGCTTGAAAACGATGTAATAATTCCCCACAGATCTGAAAGACTGAAAAATAACCATACTTTTCCACTTGATATTTTATTTTTGTCTTATGTTTGTGACCATTACACTGTGAGCACTTTTGTAGATGAACGAAGGGGTACTAGGGGTACAACGGGAAGTAACAACATATAAAATAACCGGGAGAGAGAAAAAAGAGAGGAAACTGATTTCTGAAGCCACAAGGTGAGGTTTTAATTAACCAACAAGCAAAGAGGGCTCACCAGCCAATTTGCAAAGTAAACTAATGATAAACAACCCTAACCCTAACTTTCTTATTAAAGAAAGTGACTAATGTACACAAGATACACTAGAACACATCTCCTAACAATTAACAAAACACAGGTTAAACTCCAAGGTCTCACATGCTGCACTGGTCACAAATGCAGCCCAGAGGAGAAGGGAGAGAGAGGGAGACTGCAGCCTTCCTCGGGTCCTTTATGGAGGCCCTGATTGGGGATTCGGAGCACCTGAGGGAGAGGCTGTACCTGTAGGAGACAGAACACACACATTATACAGCTCACAAGCAGCCAACATGGGAGCGACACATGGAGAACACACATCACTCACTGAACACAGATCTACACCGCTCTGAGCCAGGTCCACACCTACAGCTTCAGAGACGGGAACACCTCCAGCTTCAGAGACGGGAACACCTACAGCTTCAGAGACGGGAACACCTACAGCTTCAGAGACGGGAACACCCATATCCACAGAACTGTTACAGACAGACACAGAACTTAATGAAAAATCACCACTCTGTCGCATTGTAAGTGGGTGCTGGTCTTTTGTTTTTACTATAGACTGCTTGGAAGCTGCCACCTGCTGCTTCCAAGCTACACACTCTGCAACTAAATGACCAGGGTCAAGACAAAATAAACACAATCTCTTAGTCTTGGGACCTGGAAGAGAAACAGAATGAGCATTATAAGCTTTCCGGAAAGAGACACAATGAAAATAATTGCATTGAGCCAAAACAACACTGTGTGATAGCACAAGCTCATCCACCATAGTGGCGAAACACTTTGTCGTGGCAGGGTCACCTTTCTGGGCAGTGATGAGCGCCTCACAGGTCAAAGGCAGAGCCGCCTCTGGAGCAACAGTGACAGGCTCCATTACACTTTCAAACACGGTTTGAGGGTCCTTCACTAAGCCACCAACAGGGGGAAACCTGTCGTCAGATAGGGCAGAAGCAAACGAAGAATCAGCCAGATCAACATCCTGAGCCTGCTTACGGGCCTGAGCTCTGGTCAAAACACAAACCCCTCCGGATGAGTTAGGTCATCACCTACAGCACCAGGGATTGAAACGTCTACAACAAAAAACATAAAACTATTACTTTAAAGACCTCATCACCCTGGTTCACACCCGCACTCCATAAAATTAAGCAGCGAGGCCGCCAACTTGAACGTCTTTCAAATAAATCATCCCTCACAGTCCATTACATAAGCTACAAACTCCATCTCAATGCATACAGAGATGCTCTTATTGCTGCTAAATCTGCCTACCTCTCCAACATCTTCACTGACCCCTCCCGTAACCCCAGGACCCTCTTCTCCACAGTTAACAAGCTTTTCAAACCCCGTGCTGATAACCTCCCTACTTCTACTTCCGCTACTTGCAGCTCATTCTTCCAGTTTTTCACAGACAAAATTAACGCCATTAACCACTCCTTCTCAGCTCCATCTGATATACAAGCATGTCCCCCAACCTCCACCGCTACCATTTCTCCCCCCATCTCCCTTGACCTCCTGACTCCTCCTCCCCAGCGCACATCACCCCAGTCCTCAAAGACCTCCACTGGCTTCCTGTCTCCCATTGCATCAACTACAAAATTCTGTTCCTCACCTACACAGCACTCCACCATCTGGCCCCCCCTTATCTCACAAACCTTCTCACTCCTTATACCCCACGGTCCCTCAGATCCACCGCAGCCGGACTTCTATCCATTCCCACATCCACACTCTGCAGCTTTGGGGACAGAGCCTTCTCAGTGGCAGCTCCTAGGCTCTGGAACTCCCTCCCCCAAGATCTCCGTGACTCTGAGTCCCTCAGTCTTTCAGTCCCGCCTCAAAACACATCTTTTCAACTCTTTCTACCCATAATCCCCCCCCCCCTCTCAATCAACTTCCTCTTGACTGCCTTTTTTTGTTTATTTTATTTTACTATATTTACTTGTTTGCCTGTCATTGTTTGTCTACCCTCCCTCATACTGTAAAGCGTCTTTGAGTTGTGAAAAGATCCATCCATCCATCCATCTATCTATGCAGCTACAACTAGCCATAGAAACATTATTGAATCGATAAACTAAATATTAGGTGTCGACTTGTAGATGTATTTTTGTATGTAACCCAATGATCCCCGACAGGCAGCAGAGGGATCTTTAATCACAATTGATGGAGCTATATATTGTTTTATATTTTATAGTTAAACATATATTTTCTTGCTGTTTTTGTTTATTGTAAATGTATTATTATTTACGTGAGGTAAATTCGTTTTTTATGCTTTTATTTTGATGGTATGTTTGGGCACCTGGTGTTATTGTATATATTGAAGACAGGTGGTGGTGGGAGTAGAGGAGCAGTATGGGGCATATGTCGGGTTTTTAAAGTTTCTTTTACCAGCTAAAGCACAAGGTATAGATACCTATACAGGTAAAGATATAGGAAAATGGTTAAATGTATTTTGGTGATATTGGATCCTGGAAGGAAGGCATAGAAACAACGATCTTGTCTGGACTTTACTTTTGAGCTAATTTTCTGTTTTACTTCTCTACGATTTGTGTCGCTACAACCAGTGGTGACTGGTCATTAGGGGCACAGCCCCACCTAGTGTCAGCAGAAAGTATTACAAATAATGATTACAAAAAAATATATAAAATATATTTTAAGATCATGTTTAATCATCTGATTCGTCTGTACATTGCTGTTTTAGTCTGTGTTCTTCTAATTAGTGTCTACAGTGTGTGCCTATTGAGACGTTTTGAGCCATGTGGGACAAAACCCGATCATGCCCCTCCCTCTCACTGCCTAAGTCAGGGGTCGGCAACCCAAAATGTTGAAAGAGCCATATTGGACCAAAAAAAAAAAAAAAAATCTGTCTGGAGCCGCAAAAAATTAAAAGCCTTATATAAGCCTTATAATGAAGGCAACACATGCTGTAAGTGGCTATATTAGCCTACTATCAAAATTATAAGTAGGCTACAAATACATAATGAGCATTCATGATTAAATGTTTATTTTCCCTGCAGCGCATCCTGGAGAGAATGACGCACCACGTGACTACTCTGCTGTACGATGGTGCTTTAAGTTGAACTTCCATTATAATATTAATGTATTATGTTTCGTTGCATTGATGAAATTATAGAAATACAATAAAGAAATCAGATTTTTTTTGTCATTTTTATTTTAGGATTCGAAAAAACAACAACAAAATGTGCAACGTGCATAATAGGCCTCCTGTAATTTCAGGGAAGGGTTAGGTTAACCCTAACCCTTCCCTGTGGAAATAAAATGCAGTCCTTTTCAATCCTCAATAATACAATACAATACAATCCTCTTCTCTTTTCCCCCTTATCTGGGCAACAGACAGAGTGCAATAAAACAGCAGCCTTTTGAAAAGGTAAAGTATATACAATTAAAATAATACAGTTTAAGTTCGATTTCTGTGCATTATCCTCTTCTCTTTAGTTTTCTGCAAATGTGCAAGGGTAAAATACAGCAGCACCCTCTTCTCTTTTGACACGCACAATACAATGCAGCCATCCTCGGACCTGAGCAACAAAACACAATAATATCCCTGTGTCATTCCAAATATATACTGACAAAAATCAGAAATCACTTTATAAAAACAGCCACTTTGTTACTAAATATGTGCCTATGACAGGATTGTGTTCTTACCCGTTTAATGTGACTTCTGTTTTCGGACATCACTGGACAGCTTCTCAACATCGGGCATGTAAGATGTAACTTTAATCTTCACGCAGGACTGCAAGCTCTCATCTGTGAGGCGGGTGCGGTATTTGGATTTTATGTAGTTCATGTTTGAGAATATCTGCTCGCACAGGTATGTTGATCCAAAGATGGATAATACTCCAAATGCATATTTCTTCATGTTCCTATAACTGTCTGGAAGAGCATTCCATGTTTCAAACACAAGTTTCTCGGGTGTTGGGAGGCTTTCAATTTCGCTCCATTTGTGGCTTTGGGCAAGCTGGGCTTTCTGGCGAGTGACGTCTTCAAGCTCGGCTGTCAGACTTTTGAATTTGGACATCCATAAATCTTTGTCAGCTATATCAGCCATTTCCATTTCAAGGTCAGCTTGATTTACTCCTGGGAATGTGTGCAACAAGGACGGGTCAATCTCCAGGGGTGTGACAGGGAAAGATAGTGTCATTTTTTCCTTTCGGAACTCGCTAAATCTGCTCCCAAATGCAGTTTGCATATCAACGATCGCACCTTGTAAATAATCACCGTTGAGTGTGTGATCGTGATGGGCTTCTTTGAACTCTCTCAGGGAGGGGAAGTGAGAGAGCGTGCCTCGCTGTACATCTCTGGCGAATACAGTCAGCTTGCGCTCGAATGACAAAACAGCTTCCAGCATTTGCAGTGCAGTGTTTCCCCGGCCCTGGAGACTTTTATTCAGCATGTTTAGGTGACTTGTCATATCCACCATAAAGTGCAGTTTTTCCAGCCACTCGGTATCTTCCAGTTGCGGGTAGTTCAGGTTTTTGCTTTTCAGGAATGTTTTCACATGTTCTAAACAAGCAACAAAGCGACGCAAAACCTCACCCCTGGACAGCCACCGGACTTTGTTGTGTAGCAGGAGATCGGAATATTCGCTGTCAACTTCATCTAGAAATGCACGGAACTGACTGTTTAATGCTTTTGCAATTATCTTGTTCACCATCTCGATGACAAGGTTCATCACCTCCATACACTCCGGTGGGAATGTTTGTGCACACAGTGCTTCTTGGTGCAAGATGCAGTGAAATGCAAGCAGATTTCGATCCAACGCTTTCTGTAGTAAAGTCACAAACCCCTTTTGTGATCCTCTCATACTGGGTGCCCCATCTGTAGCCACTGAAATCAGGTGGTTGGTGTTTATTCCATTGTCATTTAAACACTTCAGCACAGCCTCACATATGTCCTCCCCGCGTGTTTGGCCTTTCAGTGGTATTAATTCGATCATTTCTTCTTGCGGCCCATCAGAGTTCACATACCTGCATAACAGCGCTGCCTGTTCAATATCGATCACATCACACGACTCATCACAGGCAATTGAGTAAGCTGGAGCTGAATTAATGTCCTTGATTTGCTGATTGGTGATGTTGTCTGCCATTTTAATGGCCCTTTCCTTCACTGTCTTTGCGGAGAGAGGCATGTCTTTAATTTTCTGTATTATCTCGGTTTTGGTTTTGAAGTCTGAAAATAGGTGCTCTGATATTTTAATGAATGAATCCTTCATGTAGTCACCATCTGTGAACGGTTTTCCACGCTTTATTATCTCCCGGGTTGCAACAAAACTAGCAGCAGTAGTGGAGTTTGGAGATGCAATCCACTTCTTAAATCTATCTTTGCGCTCCTCTAATTTCTCCAGAAGTAATGCAATCGCACATTTTCTCACACTCCCAACTGGATACTCGGCTGCAAATGTAGCATGCCTTCCATGGAAATGTCTTTCCACGTTACTCTTTTTGTTATTTGACAATTTCTCATTACAAAGCAAACATACAGGCAATCCTTCCGCATTGGCAATGAAAGCAAATGATTCGGTCCAAGAACTGTTGAATCCTCTGTTCTCCTCAGCTATATTTCTCTTGTTCCCTTTGGGATCCATGGCCCATGACACACCCGCCGGTTTGTTAGCAACAGTTAGCACCTCGGAGTTACGCGGTTAAATTACGCGGTTAAAACAATCCAGTCTAGCCCTGACCCTGGCACTACGCCTAGCTGAAACGTGTGTCGCAGGCTATGACGTAAATCTTCGTTGACAGAAATGTTAAATTAAATTAAATTAAATATTTATTATACACATTTTTACAGCATTGGATAATAAATTATATTAAAACAAAAAATATATTCACACCATCTTTTTCCATTTTCATATTTTTGAAAAAGCTCCAGGGAGCCACTAGGGCGGCGCTAAAGAGCCGCATGCGGCTCTAGAGCCGCGGGTTGCCGACCCCTGGTCTAAGTGAACGGTGACTGTAAAAACTACACTGTGCATGCTCAGAGTATTTTTCAATTTAATGTCTGTGGCAAAAAAACAATGACCATAGAAAAAACAATGACTGAGCTGTTATCCCCACCATATGTCATCTCACATAATTCAGAGCTGATTGGCTGCAAGTATGTATGCCGCGAAAAGTCTAGTGTGTGAAGAGGAGACGAGAGAGACGCGTCCCAAAACCAGGAAGTAAGCTGTGCATGGCTTCCCTCGATAAAAAAGCAAAGATTTCTCCATAGGATTTTAGAAAATAACTCGAAATAAGATCTGTGGGAAATGTACCGTTAGATAAATGAACGTTTTGTTCAGCCGGATAATATCCACATGTCTACCCTACTTTTATAATTTTCGAATCATAAATCTATCGATTAGATTTATGATAGACTTTTGAAACTACAAGAAGATAAGGAGGACGTTTACAAAAAAGTAATAGAGATTTTTGTCCAGAAGGATAGCCAAATGGACTTCATCTTCAAGTCAAGGTAAGACCGCAATTTTATTTAAAATGGGATCTTACTAAGAGAGAACAATTCAATATTTAAATGATACAATTACATTTTTTGGGTATTTTTTGTTGAACTGTCTGTTTAAAATTAATCGAAGCATCAGACTAAAAAAGCTTTTGAAAATATTATTATATTTTGATTTAGGTCAAAATATAATATTTGTAAACCTGAAGAGTCAGTGCCTCACCATCCATGAACCTCACTGCACGTCACTGAAGAAGCTTATATATAGTGTAAGGGGCTGAGAGGCAGGGTAGTGGGAGGCACCTACATTCCCAACAGGTGGCTCCATCCTCTTCCAATTAGCAGTATTGGGAGCAGGTGTGGAGACCTCACACCTGCTCCCAATACTGCAAGCAAGATAATTTCTGACGTGGAGCTAATCTGAGGTAAACATTGAATACTGCTTTCTATTCCTCCATCTTGTGACTGTGTAACTCCCTCTCTTGGATATCAGCATGTGAAGGACACTGTTCAGGAACTAGTTGATGCTCTGTATGTGATGACTACTTCCATTCTGGAGAGGATCACAGATACATGGATCCTGAGATTGAAGCTCAAGCCGGGGACCAGTGATATTTTTCTAACATTAAGTTTCCGTATTGAACTCAGTGTGCTTACCAACGATGAGTTCGACAGAACACTTCAACTCCAAAGTGTCTTCGTGGCCTGCAAGCTTTCCAATGACGACACCTTTGTAGTTTCCGCTGTCAGACGGAGTCACATTGGAGATGTTCACCAGCAGGATTCCTCTGGCCAGGTCCTCCAGGCTCACAGAAGTCCTGTGTTTGTATTGAGCATCTGCTGCGTCAGGATCAATCCATCCTTCATGTAGAGAGAAGAGGACATCCTTGGTGCCGTTAACGCTCCAGTGCAATGCTTTAGGGGTGAAGTTTTCGGGGCGATTGAAGCGACACCAGACTGTTGCATTAGCTCCTTCATCTGGCTGGATCATCTGAGGGCTGGCAGGACGAGGCGCTGCTGGGAAACAAAGGTAACAACTTTTACACTTCTGAAGATTTACAGCACGTCCAAACAACAAGGCAAGTAACATTTAAAGGCCCCCTATTATACTGTTTTTCATCAATATATCACAGGTCTCAGATATATACAGAACATGTCTCTGATTGGCTGATACGCCAAACAGATCATTGCAGCATCCCATAATCCCCTCTGTTTCAGCCCTGTTTCAAAAGTGCTGATTCTCTGTCTGTTACTTTAGATGAAAATAAGGAGCCACTCCCCACGCCCCTCAGAGAGATTTGGTTAAAAAGAAGACAATAGGCGCTTTCACACCAAGTACTTTTCTCAGGAATAGTTCCCGGCACTTTTCCCTGGAACTTTTATTTCCTGGAACTATCGCGTTCACACCGGAATAAGTCCCTGAGGGAGCCGCTGACGTCACTTCTTCTTCTTCTTCTTCTGCTTTGGGTTTACTGGCAGGCCGCAAACAACTTCACGGCGTATACTGCCACCCGAAGTCCCCGGAGTTGGGGACTTCAGTAGAAGCTGCTGGGACTCCCAGAAGCTTCTACTGAAGCCTTTCGAGTAAATCGCCAGAAGCGCCGACACCTCCTCATCACTCCACCACTCCCATGTTTTTTTTTGTGTTGCCATAAGTTAGTCTCTCTTCGTTGGTGCGCTGGGCTAATGCTAATGCTCATAATGCTAATGCGAGCAAATAAAATGGCGGCTTCAGAAAAACTTTTCAGTTTTACGGTGCGTGGTTTGCAATTCGCTAAAACCTTTTTCTCCCCAGGAAAGTGCCACCTCTCTAGCAGGGACTAAAAAGGGGTGAAAAGGTTTGCAAAATAGTTCTAGTTCCAGATATTTTTGGTGCGAACGCACAATCCCAGGAACGATCTGAACTAACCTGGGAGATTTACTCCAGTGTGGAAGCGCCTATTGGTGCTCTAGGAGGAGATTCAGGTGATAAGGTGGGTGGGTGGGGGGGGCAAAACATTGTTATGACATCATAAAGTGGCCAAAATCTGATCAGCTCATTTTCAGACAGGTTTTTATATAAATGGATATTTGAAAACTGAAACTTTCAGAATCTCTTTACACAGAGGGGACACATGTTTAATGGTTATTGGAGCGAGGAGCGGGCGAAACTCACAGAAGTCATTTCAAAACAAAAGCACTCGTATGCTAAAATACACTTTGAAGCACTACAGTATCCGGCTGAAGGTACTGTGATAATATTATAAACAAGGTGAATTTAGCGATGACAACGAAAACGGCCAAGACACACATTGAGCCCAGAAAACGAATTTTATTAAGGACTGTAAATATAAGCCTCTGTCTAAAATTGACAACATTGTTAGGAGATTTAAACTGGGACTCAGCACTAGTGAAACTACTCCCACAAGTACTATGAAGTACTTTTACTGTGTACTTTTCAGTAATCCTCTGTCAAAGTCCCCTCCTGAGAACAAGAATGCATGTTTTTCTGCTATTTTTAATAAGCCTTGAAGCCTTGCCTTGTCACTCTTGTTGGCCTCTTATGATGATGCTGTCTTTTAATATGTGATTATTTCTCTGCTGCTAGTTCGTACCTTGCAGATTCTTCAGTCTCATCAGCATCATCTTTCCATCAGTCCCAGTCAACATCTCCAGCACACTTCCAGTGTCTGACTCCATATGATATTGTCCTGATGCTGTAAGGGTGATGCCCCATGATCACAAAATGACCCAAAATGAGTGCCAAGGACCTCATATTATGTCATTAATATTACATCACCCATTATAACAATTTGCTTTCCTTTTTTCTCTTCTCTTAGGTGGGGTAGCTAATTTTGGAGAAACCAGCTCGAGTGCGCTAGGATTTGAAAATACACAGCCGGAACAAATCTGCCACTTCCTTACAGAGCCCCTCCTCCAACACACACGAACGCGCACATGACCAATGAGGGCACGAGATAAGTCTGTGCACAGATGGAAGGCTGACAGGCAGGTAGGCCATCCAGTTACTTTAGCCGGGCCGGCTCAGATGATTGGCTGTGCTTTTTACAGCACTACGGCTTCCACGGATGACATTTTTTATGGATTTTTTGTCAAAGCACTTCAGATATCATTGCTATCGGGATTTTAAGAGCATTCCATGGAATATAACAAAAAGTGTTTCTCGAGCCGGTTTCTCAAACTTACCTATCCCACCTTTAACTGTAAAGTTCTGTCTTTAAGTATAATACAATGAAAAGTCCTTTTCCTGCACCCTTTGAAGGCTTCAAAAACAGCAATTTTTACTGTATGTGTTTGGAGAAAAAACACAATCAATGGCCCAGAATTGTATATTGTATATATGCCTTTTTTGGAGCCTTTTTTGCAATATTTATTAAGATATCAGTTTACGTTCTATTTCAACTATTTTAGGCAGGAAACCTTTATTGACTAAACATTTTAAAATAATTTCCTATAGTTTAGAAAGGTTTTTGTGACAAATAATTTCCAAAGTAAACTTTTTTCTCATTTTATATTTAGATTTGAAATGTTTACAGACAACATTACATTTATATATTTTCCTCTAATGTTCAGTTTTTTTAAAATTATGAATCCATTTACTTTATTGTATTTCCTTGAGGCTGGGAAAGATATCCAGCATATATTTTAACATGCAAGTGTTGTAATACAAGTAAGTATATTATTATAACATGGAAAAGTAAATAAAATAGGTTTAATAGGAGGATGTGGATTTATTTTTCTTTTACCTTGTAATTACACAATCAAACCATCTCTAAATTAGATATGGCCTTCACTCACAATTTTGTGAATTGGACACATTTTTCGAAGTCCCATTGACAGACATGCAATGACTGGGACTGATGGAAGAATCTGAGAGAATGAACTAGGAGCAGAGAATAATCATATTTTAAAAGACAGCAGCTTCGTAGAGGCCAACAAGAGTGACAGTGTGTCAGTGTGCTGAAGGATAGACCAGCTATCAGGCTCTAAAGACTTTCCAAGGGGTAAAAATGCTGCTGCCGGAGTACTGACTGGAAGTATTGCTGATATCATGTCTACCATCCTCTTCAAATACTCTGTCCAACAATATCAGTCTCAGGAAGAAAGGCTTTTTAACAGAGAATTACTGGAAAAATATTTAGATGAAATTTAAAAAACTTGAATCACCAGATTGTGTTCATCAAAAAGGAGTACAAACATTCATGTGTTTGTTCCAGGTGAGTCTTAATTTCTCCATGCACTTTTAACAGACATGATTTGTTTCTCACTTGTCTCTCAGGGCTTCCAGGCTGTTCAGTATTAAACCCTTACCGACGGTGAGGTGAGTCAAACATGTGACCTCCAGCTGTGGGAGATAGACTTCATAAGACCCATTGTCAGACAGAGATACGTTGGAGATGGTCAGAGTCGAGACTCCTCTGGTCAGGTCTCCATGATTCAGAGTGGTTCTGTCTCTGTACTGAAGCATCTGGAGCTCAGGGTCGTCGCGCCGATTTCGATAAACATGAACGTAACGGTTGTGTCCTCTATTCCATTCCACTGTTTTAGAGGACAGGTCGATGGGGGGGGTCCAGACGACACTGAAGAGTCGCTGATCATCCCTCCACCGCCTGGACAGGCTGAGAGGGAAGACATGCAAGAGGCAGTGCTGCGGAGAAGAACATTTGGACAGTTTTAGAGCCTTTAAAGAAAATACTTAGTTGATGCTTTGGTGTGGGTTAATCATTCAAATTATACATTAAAGAGGCCATTAGGTTTTCCCTTTCCTGTGAGTGTGTTATAGGTTTTTGTGCATGTAAATGGTCTACAAAGGCTAAAATCCCTGTGTTTCCTCACATGATGAAAGTACTTTAATGAAGCCTAATCTGGATCCAGACCATGCTGGCCAAAAGTAATACAATATATTCTAAATGTAATGGGCAGACACTGACAGTGAAGTGAGAATAAAGCTAAGCTAATACTCCGGTCAAATTGAGAGCATTTTTAACAGGTAAAAAGACACTGACAATAGTCAAGATAAAAAAAGTGTGATCTTCATTCAAATGTAACTGTGTGCAGACTCTCAAATAAAGTTAGTGACTCACTTGAGATATTTTCAGCAAACAGCAAACACATTACGAGTTTCTTCATCATTAAATCCAGGAGAGAAGTTGATGTCCTGAATGTGACAGCTGAACTAACCCTGCAGAGCAGAGCGTTCTTCCTTCTGCCGTCATATCGTTGTGATTGGAACACACAGATGGCCAGTCCGCCGCTGTCCAATAAAAGCCAGGTTCATATTCTTGTTTCATGTTGTTGACATATTAGTCAAAGGTTTGCACAGAGTGATATATCTTTGTGTTGCGCAATAAATCAGAAAATACTGCATTAAAAAAGTAATTTCCTGCATGTTTTTACTGATAAAGTGTGATATAAATAATGTTCAGGCTTACAGATTGCTGTAGTTCACTAAACAGAGACATTAACATGTTTGGTTTTGAAAATGTCTGAAAAAGTAAAATAATAGGAGATAAATATCCCAAAATCTCCACATTTGATTATATTTTTTGTGTGTTTCTGGTCCTCTTTCAGTTGAGACACTGTATGAAGGATGTAGGAAAGCCAGAACTCTTGTGTGAACATTGGATAAAGCCAGGTTCATATTCTTGTTTCATGTTGTTGACATATTAGTCAAAGGTTTGCACAGAGCGATATGTGTTGCGCAATATATCAGAAAATACTGCATTAAAAAAGTCATTTCCTGCATGTTTTACTGATAATGTGTTTTATAAATAATGTACAGGCTCACTAAACAGAGACATTAATTACATGTTTGGTGTTGAAAATGTCTGATAGTGAGTTATTTGAGTTCCTGCGGATGCCTTAGGCTCAATGTCCGAAAAAGTGAGTTGTTTGAGTTCCTGCGGATGCCTTTCGGGCTCAAGAATGCCGCTCACATTCCAGCGCCTGATGGATTCGGTGCTGCGGGACTTACCGTTTGTGTTCGTCTACCTGGACGACATACTCGTCGCCAGCACTTCTGAGGGGGAACACCTGTCCCACCTCCGGGCCCTTTTCACGAGGCTCAGCCAACGCGGGTTGATAATCAACCCTGCAAAGTGACTGTTTGGGCTGTCATTGACTTCCTTGGGCCCTGTTGGTGCATCAGTCACCCACGGCCCCCATCTTCATTACCACCGACGCATCGGACTACGCCGTCGTTGCGGTGAGCAGTGGGTGGAGGGCGCCTGGCAACCACTCGCCTTGTTCAGCCGCCAGCTGACGCCCAGGGAACGCAGGTACAGCGCTTTTGACCGGGAGCTCCTTGGACTCTGGCTGGCCGTGCGGCACTTCCGATTTTAGCTGGAAGGCCGTGAATTTACGGCGTTCGTTGACCACAAGCCGCTCACGTTCGCCATGTCCAATGTGGCGGAGGTCTGCTCGCCAGCAACGACAGCTTTCCTACATCTCGGAGTTCACCACGGAGATCCAGCACTTAGCTGGCAAGTCAAACCTGGTCGCAGATTGCCTCGACTATACCCGCATGGCAGCGGACCACGTAACGGACCCCAGCGTCCAGGCCTTGAAGGGGCTGCGCCTGGAGGACGTGGTCCAGTCGTTCCCACCAGCTGGAGGTGGTCTGTGTTCGAGGCGGTGCACAACCTGGCGGTAAGCCTTCGGTGCGGATGGTGGCCGCGAAGTTCGTCAGGTGGGGGCTCAAAAAGGACGTGAGGGCTTGGGCCGGCACGTGCATGGCTTGCCAGCATGCTAAGGTGCACCGCCACACGAAGGCCCTCCTGGCGCAATTCCTAGTGCCTGAGAGGAGGTTTGACCACGTCAACATTGATCTGGTTGGTCCATTCCCAGGGTTTTACCTACCTCCTAACTATGGTGGACAGGATGACCCGTTGGCCGGAGTTGGTCCCACTCGCGTCGACAGTGGCTGACATAGCCCGGGCCTTCATTGCGACATGGGTGTGTCGTTTCGGCACCCCTTCAGACATCTCCTCAGACCGTGGTTCGCAGTTCACGTCCGAGCTCTGGAACGCCGTGGCCGTTAGAGTGTACCTTGTTATCATTCTAGCTTGACAGTAGCAGGTAGCAAGTTATTCTTTCCTCTGTAAACCTAATGGAAAATAAAGTGTGGACTTTAAAGGTCCCATGTCATGGCCTTTTCTACTGATCATAATTCCATTGTTGAGGTCTAGACTAGATTTATATTGTTCAATGTTCCAAACTCACATTGGTTTCTCATACAGCATCTCTGTATAGTATGTCTCTGTCCTAAACGGCTTGTTGGAGCTCCTGCCCCCCGCTCCCTATCAGCCCACTGAGCTCTGATTGGTCAGCTCGCCCACTCTGTTCTGATGAGTCCACCACCGTTACAGCGGAACATCAGTGATTATGTGTTACAATGGCGTTACCAAGCAGAAAATGACACCAGTAATGACAAAAATATGAGAATGCTGCGTGGGGTCTGGGTGCCTTGTTGGCGGGACGCTGCGAGGCTCGCTACTGCTTAGAGCGGATAGCCTCGCCGCGTCCCGCCGTCTCAGGCTAGGAAATCCACGGACTTAACGTAACGGCTCCGCGGATTGGTCCATTTGGGTATGGTCACGTCACTGTACCCAGGAAGAAAAAAATTGAAAAATAAAAATGTCCAACGAGGCGTTCTGAGGCAGCATAGACAGGTCTTTTCTGTGTTAGAGTTTTACTCGCTACAGGGTGTACTTTGAGAGTTTGTGACTCTGCAGACCGTTTACATGCAGGAAAAGCTACATAACACACAAGGGGACGGGTAATAACCAGAAAAGCGTGACATGGGACCTTTAACACGATGCCTTCGACTCCCATTCTTCGGCTCTACAGCGTGCACACCTACATCTTTTGGATTTGGAAAGGTTGGCATGTATGGTGCAGTGAGAAAAAATACTTAGCACTGAAGCTGACTGATTGCCTCGGACGTGTTTCAAGCGTGTTTCATTCAATACGTCAAAGTGCCTGATGTCATGCCTTCAGGAACAGTTACTAAATGAAACGCTCTGTATGATGTTGTCATTGTTTTGTTTTTTTACTCTGACCATAAAAAAATTCGAAATGAGGAAATCACCCTAAA
>NW_027640314.1:5000-21645 GCF_949606895.1 Notothenia rossii | reverse complement strand
GGTGGTGAGGTGAAGTCATGTGACCGTGCTGTAGTTCCTTTATAGCCCAACATTAGCCTCCTTTAGCTTAGCGGTGGTGAGGTGAAGTCATGTGACCTTGCTGTAGTTCCTTTATAGCCCAACATTAGCCACCTTTAGCTTAGTGGTGGTGACGTGAAGTCATGTGACCTTGCTGTAGTTCCTTTATAGCCCAACATTAGCCACCTTTAGCTTAGAGGTGGTGACGTGAAGTCATGTGACCGTGCTGTAGTTCCTTTATAGCCCAACATTAGCCTCCTTTAGCTTAGCGGTGGTGACGTGAAGTCATGTGACCGTGCTGTAGTTCCTTTTTAGCCCAACGTTAGCCGCCTTTAGTTTAGCGGTGGTGACGTGAAGTCATGTGACCGTGCTGTAGTTCCTTTTTAGCCCAACGTTAGCTTTTTACTTCAAAAATCATAAAGTGCTGTTAATGTGTGGAGATTATCCTGCTAAAAAAAACGTGTAAGTATCATAAACGTTTATTTGCCACAGAGATTATTTTCTGCAATATTTCATTCATAGGGACATTTTTGTCTTTTTGGAAGTTTAACCTCAACTCTAATAAGTCTATTAAAAACTGTGGTGCCAAAATAAAGATACTCAGACTTCTTTTGATTAGTTTAATTAACAAGTCACCAAAAAAACTAAACAATAAACAGAACACCAAAATCACACTGACCCAAAAACCAAATGAAATAGATGCTCCCTGATAAACTCAAACACTTACATATATCAGCAGGCCTCCTGAAACAGTTCAACATATCTTTGGGAAAGTCCTCCAGCTCTGTCTTTAATGGTTGACCTGGCCAACAACCATCTGAGAAGCCTTCACTGGAAACAGTTTGGGGAAAAGATACAAGTGCTTTAAAAAAGTGGAATGTCTTCAAGATCTTGGATTAGCACAATCACTTTTCCTTGATCGACCGTTATCGTCTGTGTCTGTTGTTCTACCGTCACAGAGACCTTCACTGGTAACACCTTAAGTGTGTGTAGATCCCAATTGCCAATGTATGGAAACAGTCTCTCAGTGAAAGTGTGTGTGAAGGTGTGTATGTGTGTGTTAGTGTCAGGATCAGAGAACGACAGCTTTCCTCTGTTCCAGTCCAGATTCACTCTGACCCTCTGGAGCTCCTTCTGCAGGCTGAGAGGAGTACCTGGACCTGATGGAGACCGTGCTGAGTATTTACCTCCATTAGACAGTATTCTCCATAATCCAGACCGTATGAATCCCTTCCTCTGGACAGACTCTGCTAACACACCCACTCCCCATGCTGCACTGTCTGTAACCTGGACATCCCAGCTGTGAGTCCCTGAGTTAAAGCCCTCAGAGCCCAGGACACAGTAGTTATCAAACCTCTCTGGATTATCAGGAAGTTCCTGTTCATCACCTCCTCGTGTCACGCTGGTCAGATCTTCAGACAGTACGAGGTCTGACCCAGCAGTGTTTGGGTCCAGGATGAGAGGAGAGTAGGACACCATGTCCTTCATCTTGCTCCAGATGTTGAAGCTGAGGTTGCCCAGGTGTTTGGCCTGGTCTATCAGAGCTCCTGAGGGCAGCTGTGGAGCCTCCAGCAGGGGGCGCTGCAGCCTCTCCACTGCAGCCTTGTAGCTGAGCAGGAAGGAGACGTCTTCAGCTCTCAGCTCCTTCTCTGTGGCTCTGACTGTGTGTGAAAGAGCTGCTATCTCTCTGCTCACAGCCTCCATCTTCTCCTCCATCATCCTCCTCTTCTGCTCCTCTTCCTCCCTCAGTGCAGCCATCCTGGCTTCCTCTTCCTCTTCTAGAAACTGGTGAAGCTTCTTGAACTGCTTCTTAATCTGCGTCTCTGTGCGTCGGGCCTGGACCTTCAGGTGTTTTGCTGTTTGATCAAAGTCCACTTTAACTTCTTCAAAAGTCTCTAACTTCTCCTTTAAGGGCTGCAGAGCTTCCTGAAGCTCCTTCTTGTGTTGTCGTGCAGCTTCATCGATGGGTCTGAATCTGTGGTCGCTGTGTTTCTCTGAATCTCTGCAGACGAGACACACTGGCTGCTGATGGTCCAGACAGAAGAGTTTGAGTTTCTCAGAGTGCAGACTGCAGAGAGCCTCTGGAGATCTCTGATCTCTCTCCTGTAGGAAACTCTCACACAGGTTCTTTAACACCAGGTTACAGGGAGGTTCATAAACTGAAGGTCTCTTACAAAGTGGACACTCTTTGATGGCTTTCTCCGTCCACCAGTTCTGCAGACAGGCTCTACAGAAGCTGTGGCTGCAGGACAGGACCACAGGATCTTTAAATGTGTCATGGCAGACAGTACAGCAGAAATCTTCCTCTAATCTGGAAGCCATGTTGTCTGTGAGTGAAGCAGTAAACTCAGCAGCAGCCGCTCCCTGTTCCCTGAGACTTCCTCTCACTTTGTGTCTTTGTTCTGGTAAAACCCTCAGTTTGTTGACTCAGCAGCTGCTTGAAGTGGAAGATATTCAGTATTCCCTCCTGTGGATGTCCCCAAGTGGTTTTTGGTGTAAAGTTGAATCTTAAAACCGTCCGTCTCTCATTGTCTTTGTGTGTGTGTGTGTTTGTGTGTGTGTGTGTGTGTGTGTGTGTGTGTGTGTGTGTGTGTGTGTGCGTGCGTGTGTGTGTGCGTGTGTGTGTGTGTGTGTGTGTGTGTGCGTGTGTGTGTGCGTGTGTGTGTGTGTGCGTGTGTGTGTG
This sequence comes from Notothenia rossii, assembly GCF_949606895.1. Lineage (NCBI taxonomy): Eukaryota > Metazoa > Chordata > Actinopteri > Perciformes > Nototheniidae > Notothenia > Notothenia rossii. The sequence goes on along the minus strand of NW_027640314.1, from coordinate 18,944 downwards.
CGTGTGTGTGTGTGTGTGTGTGTGTCGTCTCAGCGAGGCAGAATAACAACCTATTTCCTGGTTTATCTCAGGTGAGTCACGTGATAGGTGGAGCTTCCTCGTGACAGTTCAACAGGTTGAGTTTCATTCCAAACGGATGAATCATACTGTGTTCTCATTATGCTTCACTTGCTGTAGGGCGCGTCCACATTGACGTGTTACGTCTTGTCACTGTCAGTAAGACAGTTATTGCTATTACTTTGCACAGCGTCTCCAGCTTTACCAGCCTTTCCTTGCCAGATAAACTAGTTTTAAGCTTTTGAATGAACTGTTATTAAGTTTAACAGTTTATCAAGTGAGAAGCTAACTATTTAATTTACCAATTTATCCCAAAAACATATTTCAGAATCTACAGAGATGTTTGTAGTTCCCTGTCTGCTTTAAATAACACGTCAACATGTTTTTATAACTACTCTCACTGCCTGAACGTAGACAATGGTTTGCACTTAAAGTCCAACCATAGGCTGTTAAATAATAATTCAAATGTAAATCTCAAAAAGCACACATTTGACGATAGCTAGCTATATAGCTTACATTTGCTAAATAGCTATATTGGATATATATATATATAGGATAGGATATTGAATGTTAGCTAGCTGTATTTAAAGATATCTGTCTAATCTGTGTGTCTGTCTATCGCTAGCTTGTTAGATGGGTGGCTAAGGTAGGCTAGCTAACAAGGTAGATAGACAGCGAATATCAGCTAGCTGTATTTATTGATATCTGTCTGATATTTTATAGCCCAACATTAGCCACCTTTAGCTTAGCGGTGGAGACGTGAAGTCCTGTGACCGTGCTGTAGTTCCTTTATAGCCCAACATTAGCCACCTTTAGCTTAGCGGTGGTGACGTGAAGTCATGTGACCGTGCTGTAGTTCCTTTATAGCCCAACATTAGCCACCTTTAGCTTAGCGGTGGAGACGTGAAGTCATGTGACCGTGCTGTAGTTCCTTTATAGCCCAACATTAGCCACCTTTAGCTTAGCGGTGGAGACGTGAAGTCATGTGACCGTGCTGTAGTTCCTTTATAGCCCAACATTAGCCACCTTTAGCTTAGCGGTGGAGACGTGAAGTCATGTGACCGTGCTGTAGTTCCTTTATAGCCCAACATTAGCCACCTTTAGCTTAGCGGTGGAGACGTGAAGTCATGTGACTGTGCTGTAGTTCCTTTATAGCCCAACATTAGCCACCTTTAGCTTAGCGGTGGAGACGTGAAGTCATGTGACCGTGCTGTAGTTACTTTATAGCCCAACATTAGCCGCCTTTAGCTTAGCGGTGGAGACGTGAAGTCATGTGACCGTGCTGTAGTTCCTTTATAGCCCAACATTAGCCACCTTTAGCTTAGCGGTGGAGACGTGAAGTCATGTGACCGTGCTGTAGTTCCTTTATAGCCCAACATTAGCCACCTTTAGCTTAGCGGTGGAGACGTGAAGTCATGTGACCGTGCTGTAGTTCCTTTATAGCCCAACATTAGCCACCTTTAGCTTAGCGGTGGAGACGTGAAGTCATGTGACCGTGCTGTAGTTCCTTTATAGCCCAACATTAGCCACCTTTAGCTTAGCGGTGGAGACGTGAAGTCATGTGACCGTGCTGTAGTTCCTTTATAGCCCAACATTAGCCACCTTCAGCTTAGTGTTGGTGACGTGAAGTCATGTGACCGTGCTGTAGTTCCTGTATAGCCCGACATTAGCTTTTAAAATCACAAAGTGGTTTTAATATGTGGATATTAAATCCTGCTGAACAAAATGTATAAATATCATAAAGTTTGTTTGCCATCGAGATCCTTTTTCTGCAATAATCCAAAATCAAATGGAAAATCAGCCCACAAAAAGACGCCATCACTGTAATATTGTTTTCTGTTATTTTTAAGGGTCAATTGTGGATCCTGCTCAAAGTCAACAAGCCCCCAGATTTAATATTGCAAGGCTTGTTTTCCTCTAGAATATTATTGCACACACCATCCCCCCTCCGCCTTTTGGGCAGGGTGTGAGTCCAGCGTCCGTCTAGACGTGCGGCATCATTAACCCTCCGTGACCTCCTCCCCCCCCCCCCGATGAATTCGCTCTCACTTCCCCCTTACAGCCGGAGCGTTAGCGGCCCTCCATCCGTCCGCTGGGACTGCTTTCTGTCCCCAGAGTCAGAACTAACTGCAACTATAAAGAAAGCGTAATTAGACGGTATGAAGTTGACTTTTGATTGTGTTCTGGTTTTATGTTTCAGTATTTTTTAAGCACATGTGACTGAAAAATATTGCTTGTTATTTGACTTTTTTTGGTTATTTTATTTATTTTAAGAAGGGGCAGGTAATATAATATTTTCTTTCCACCATGCGCTATAAAAAAAAAAAAACAGTGTACGTTTACATGGTTTAAAAGAACTGCCATGTGTGGAATAAACAAATAACCCAAAAAATTCGTACTCCTTTTAAATCCAGGCTGAAGACTTTTCTTTTTGCTGCTGCTTTTAATTGATATATTCACATCTCACGCTGCACTGTAACTTTTATTCATGTAACTTTTGTTATCCATTTGATTATTTTTGCTTTTTAAATTAGTGTTTTTAAATGCCATTTTATAATAGGTTTCTTAGTGCTCTTAAGACTGTTAAACGCCTGAACTTTTGAAAGAACATCCATAACATTAATCTGTAACTTATATGAATATTTCAATTACTTGTAGACTATTCTATTCTATTCTATTTGATTGTATTTACTTGCATAATAATCAGTTGTATTGTGTTGCACTGTTAGAGGAGCCTGTGACATAAGATCGTCATTTATATAACTACACTGTAGCTATGCACAAAAGGTTCAAGGTTAGTTTATTTGTATGTTAAACACCTGCACTAAGAACATCTATAACATTCACCTGTTTGCAACTTACAAATTATATATCCCTTGTATAGACTCTTATGGCACTATTTATATTGTAGTTGATTGTATTTACTTGCACTTTATTGTGTTGCACTGTTGGAGGAGCCTGTTACCTAAGATTGTCATTGTCATAACTACACTGTAGCTATGCACACATGACAATGAAAGCCTTGAATCTTGAAATAAACTTGCCTCTCCTTACCTTGTGAGCCGGAGCTCCACCTCAGCGGCCATTAGAGCCACTCGCCTCCACCGGCAGGCATTAAGAGGCCGAGTGTCCGGAGCCGCTCTCAGACTGCTGAATAATTCACGCCGTCTGGGCTCTGTCTGGTCCCTGGGCTTCAGGGGGGGGGGAGGGGGGTGAAGGGTGGGTGGAGGTGCAGGGGTTAATAACAGGTCTGCCTCTCTGTGTCAGCAGCTGCTCCACCCCCCCCCCCCCCCCCAAAACACAACCCCACCCAGACCTATGAAAGAAGCCTATTCAGTTGATTAGATTTTTCAAAATGGATCAATTTTTAATCAGCGGAGCATCTGACTACGCTCAATAGCGTTGTCGCTGGGAAGACAGTCGCTGGACGGCCGTCTTTATTTACAGGAATGTTTGTTTTTTTACTGTATGCAGATGGAGAGGCAGGAAATGGCCGCAGCACTGCAGAACCTGAACTCACTGTGCATTTGGAAAAGTGCTATTATTTATGAACCTAGTGATAAATACTCAACTGGTGACAACATTGAGTTTATATTTAACTCTCCACTACTGTGTGTGTGTGTGTGTGTGTGTGTGTGTGTGTGTGTGTGTGTGTGTGTGTGTGTGTGTGTGTGTGTGTGTGTGTGTGTGTGTGTGTGTGTGTGTGTGTGTGTGTGTGTGTGTGTGTGTGTGTGTGTGTGTGTGGTGGAGGAAGTACAAGAAGTACCACATTTTACACAATATGGAAAAGCTCATCATAATTGTACTTCAGTTAATTCCACCACAACCACCAAGGGTGCAGCAAATCAAGCGCTCCCTAATTTTGAATATTTATCAGAAATGTGGATAATGTCTTTGCACCTGCAGGAGTAGGAGTTAGGAGAAAAGAAAGTATCTGTGCTGCCATCACCATCAAGATTTCATTGTACTGTGGGGGACCCTGACATGTTAAATAACGACGCACTCATAAACTTAATGTTCAGAAACTCTCCGCAATAGCAGACGACTTCTCGTTAAGACTCGACACGTAGGAAGAATTATTAATCCTTCAGATTTCTGCACATCTGCTCCTTAAACGGCAACTTTTTATTTGTGTAACTACTTAGAGGAGCCTTCAGTATGTGAGACACTTTATTTTATATTATTGATGTCACATTGCACTGTTATATCTTCAAATAAAAAGCCATAATACTGTATGTCTTTTAAATGACATACGGTAGGAGTATAAAATCCACAGTGTCCTTTTCAAACAGTGAAATGTTTCAGTAAACAAGGTCAAATGCTGCGGTGTGGAGAGAAATCAATAATGTTCTGTCCTGATGGGGTTAAATCAATATATCCAAGTCAAAATGATCAATCTTTTTTTTTCTATTTTAATGGAAAGATTCCCCCTTAGCAAAGACAGAAGCATTTTTGGTTTCACAAAAAATATATAATTAAAAACATTCATAATAGCTACACACTTTAAAGGTCTATATAAAAACCTGTCTGAAAATGAGCTGATCAGATTTTGGCCACTTTATGATGTCATAACGATGTTTTGGCTTGTGTAACCAGTAGCCGATCAGCAACCAAGGTAACCCCCCCCCCACCCCTTATCACCTGAATCTTTCCTACGTTGTGTTTTTTTTTTAAACCAATCACCTCGCGTGGCCAGCAGCAGCTCATTAGCATTTAACGCTACAGAAACAGAATCAGCACTTCAAAATCTTAACAAGCGCTTTTACCAAACAAAAATCAGGTCTGACTTGCAGCTACTGATATATAATATATAATATTTCATATATTTATATAAATATTCGAATAATGTTCTGCAATTTATAATATTAGCCAAAACTACTACTACTACTATTACTACTACAGCTACTACTACTACTACTACTACTACTACTACTACTACTACTACTACTACTACTACTATTACTACTACTACTACTACTACTACTACTACTACTACTACTACTACTACTACTACAACCATTACTAATATTACTACTTCTACTACTACTACTATTACTACTACTACTACTACTACTACTACTACAACCATTACTAATATTACTACTTCTACTACTACTACTACAACTACTACTACTACTACTACTACTATTACGACTTCTACTACTACTACTTCTAGTTCTACTACTACTACTACTACTACTACTACTACTACTACTACTACTACTACTACAACTATTACGACTTCTACTACTACTACTACTACTACTACTACTACTACTATTACTACTACTACTACTACTACTACTACTACTACTACTACTACTACTACTACAACCATTACTAATATTACTACTTCTACTACTACTACTACTACTATTACTACTACTACTACTACTACTACTACTACTACTACTACTACTACTACTACTACTACTACTACTACAACCATTACTAATATTACTACTTCTACTACTACTACTACAACTACTACTACTACTACTACTACTACTATTACGACTTCTACTACTACTACTTCTAGTTCTACTACTACTACTACAACTATTACGACTTCTACTACTACTATTACTACTACTTCTACTTCTACTACTACTACTACTACTACTACTACTTCTACTTCTACTACTACTACTTCTACTTCTACTACTACTACTACTACTACTATTACGACTTCTACTACTACTACTTCTAGTTCTACTACTACTACTACTACTACTACAACTATTACGACTTCTACTACTACTACTACTACTACTACTACTTCTACTTCTACTACTTCTACTACTACAACCATTACTATTATTACTACTTCTACTATTACTACTACTACTACTACTGCTATTACTACTACTTCTACTTCTACTACTACTACTACTACTACTACTACTACTACTACTACTACTACTACTACAACCATTACTAATATTACTACTTCTACTACTTCTACTACTACTACTATGGCAAGCCATTTGAGTATTTATTCCACATCCTTGATATCAGACGGCAGCTGTCTACACTAGTTGGCTCTTTGATTCCACTTGTTAGAGATATGGTCAAACTAGTTTGGCATTCTGCTTTACTAGTTCAATAAAACATTACACTAGTCAGTCTTTTTCAGCGACTAGTGGCACTTTTGTCCGACTAGTTAGCACATAAGCCTTACTAGTGACGCCAGGAGCAGCACTAGTTGCACCAAAGTATCAACATGTAAGCTTTTTCATGAACTAGTGACCCTCTGACCGTACTAGTGACGCTAAAAGTACTACTACTACTACTACAACTACAACTACTACTACTACTACTACAACCATTACTAATATTACTACTTCTACTACTACTACTACTACTACTACTACTACTACTACTACTACTACTTCTACTACAACCATTACTAATATTACTACTTCTACTACTTCTACTTCTACTTCTACTACTTCTACTACTACTTCTACTACTACTACTACTACTACTACTACTACTACTACTACTACTACTACTACTACCACTACTACTAATAACCGGACAGTTAAACAATTAAAGAAAACAAACAGAAAATACAAAAAATTAATAAAATACATTAATAAAATCTAATTAAAGCTTACAATTATTGTCTTTGTTGATTCAGCTGCAGATTATTTTCTACATTACATCAAGTCCGTAGTACATTCTCAAATCCAAGAAGATGTCTTAATAGTCAGTCAAAAAACCCCCAAAATATTACATTTAATATTATATGAAACAAACACAAAAGCAGAAAATCACCATATTTGAGGCCAAAAGAGCATTTTTTGACAATTTGCATCAAAAATGTTTTTGATTATTAAAAATAGTAGGTTTTTAATTTAATAAAATAATTAATTAATCATCTTGTCCTTTGGTTTCAGTTTCATTTGGCCATTTTGGTCTTTTTCTAAATGTGTGTAAAAGATCGGACTCTATTTTCAGATCTAGACACAACTGAGCAGAATAGAGCAAGACAAAGCCTGCGTGCACAGATCCCTGATAAGAACAGTATACTATTTGTGTTTATGCTGCTTTTTAAAAAACAAATTCCAGAGCACTCATGAGAGATAAAAGACTGAGACGATGACAGATCAATAAAACACAAGGACACCGAGGCAGCCGTGGAAAAACTGAAATACGATAAACAGAAGATAAGACAATACACTGCACTCAGGAAATGCATGAAAATAAGATAAAAAAGTGAAGTTTTAAAAGGTCCTCAGAAGGACCATTTTTACTTAAAGGTCCCATGTCATGCTTTTCCGGTTATCACCCGTTCCCTTGTGTGTTATGAAGCTTTTTATGCATGTAAACCATCTGCAGAGTCACAAACCCTAAAAGTACACCCTGTAGGTAGTAAAACTCTAACACAGAGAAGACCTGTCTGTCTATGCTGCCCCAGAACGCCTCGTTGGAGATTTCTAATTTTCCGTTGTTTGCTTCCTAAATTCTGTGACGTGTGAACACCCAAATCAACAACAAATGACCGGATTGGCCAGAATGGACCAATCCGCGGAGAACCTCACACACCAGGATCCCTTAGCTAACTAACAGGGAGTCCCATTGACTTGCATAGAGCTCCCTGAACGCTGGTAATACACGAGTTGGGATGGCGGAGAAATGCTCTCTCCAGACCCATTCTCACAGCGTTATGAACCTTTTTCTGACTCAATATCAAGCCACACTTATTGTTTTTACTTCGGCTGTGATTGTTTGTGTGCTCAGGGTGAGTTTTGCGCTGTCTCGCTGTATCGCCGACCCGGAAACCTGTCCGCTTCTCCTAGCAGTTCGCAGCAGCTCGCAGCAACGAGCCTCGCAACCGGCCTCGCAACCGGCCTCGCAACCAGCCTCGCAACGTCCAGACCAATCAGAGCACACTGGGCTCACAGGAGGGGGGGGAGGGGGTGCAGGAGCTCCACAAGCCGTGTAGGACAGAGAGTGAATACACATACTATACAGAGATGCTGTCTGAGAAACCAATGTGAGTTTGGAACATTGCACAATTTAAATCTATTCGAGTAGACCTCAACAATGGAAATATGATCAGTAGAAATGGCCGTGACATGGGACCTTTAAAGATAAGACCTCAAAGCTGTGAAAAACTGACATAAAACAAAAACCCATGAAAAAAACCACACTATTTAACATCAAACAGCTTAACTAAGTGAATATTTCCCACTTTCAGTATATACATGCATATTTCAGACTCTTACGATACAGTTAGATGTATAAAGACTGGGTTTATGAGTAATGACACTTTAAATGATCCATTTATTGACATAACGACCCGGCAGATGACACCGTCTTGAATTAATGACGTTTTGACCCTGAGATATAATGGCATGTTTGCATATTGATGAAATGGCATTAGTGTGGCATGATGGGATATTGACAGGTAGACATGTTACATACGGTTTCTTAATACCAGTGTGATTACTGCTGCTATGTAACTATGACTGGTAGATAAAGGCTCAGTTTCTAACTCCAATATAATTTATACTCATATTGGCTTAAAGTGTCACACTGAAAATCTGCAAAAAGAAATCCTGTTACTATTCGTCTCCCTGTGCGTCTGTGAGCATCTGACCGATACAAAAGTTGATATTGTCACGAACACGAACAAGATTTTATACGTACTATCTGTCCAATGCACTACTCTCAATTTATAGTTACGATTTGGGCAAAGATGACTTGTATTAAAGTCAGCTACTGCACCTTTTACGTAACTAGAAATATACTGTTAGCTTATTATTAATGAGAGAACAACAAACGCTCAAAAACTCAAGAGTGACCAAATATTCAATCAGGAAGTCCAACATTGTAAAATGTAGTCGCTTTACACGTCACACATGTAATACATGCAATAAATCACGATGAGGAATTGTAAATGTACGTCTGCTTCAAGTTTCTGCGTGTAAACAACATCAGATGGAGAAATAACGGCTTCTGCTGAGTTCACTCTTGACGTTAAATCATCTCCTTAAACATCAAACTTATGCAGAAAGAAGCAATGCTTTCACGGAGGACTACTTATTTTTTCTGCTCACTAATGGAAATGTTTTTGCCGCTGTGCCATTGGCGTTGTTTCCTTCTTTGCTCTCTGATTATAGAACTGAACAAACTGGGCGAGTTTTCTGAATTCTTAGCTGATTGCACGCCTGTAGCCATGCTCTCGCTCCTCGTTCTCCTGATAGCCTCCTTTTCCCCCTGCTTCTACAGAGGCATGCCGTGCACTTTGTATGCAGTTATGCTGAATAGGTGCTGATGCATGTTGAAAACTGTTTTGCAGGTGCCTTGTCAAAATGTGCCGTGGACAAAATCTCTTTAATATGCTATCAATCAGCCTCTGGATTCCCCTTTGTAGGCTCAGTGTGATGAGTCCCGCTCTCATGTCCTCCATCGCTGAGTCCCCGTTGTGTGTTTGTCTGTTTAATATGCAACGCCGGTCATTCGGGGAGTCATTTCGGACCCGTGTAAACGAATCGGCGGCGATGATTAGCTGGCGCTGCAGAGGAAGTGTCCATCACGGTGTTTTTCAGAGCAGGTCAGGGAGGACGCTCTGAAAAACACCCAAACATCGCAGAGTAAATACCCCGTGAGTGGACTTACTTAATGGCAGATTTTGCATGCTTAATTGCAAAGTATGGATTGAGGATCCATTAAAAGACATCTTGGAGTCCGGCGTACAGTTTGAATATACTTGAAATGGATTTGATCCATCGACTTCCTGGCTTTTTCTGTTTCAGAGAAGTAATTAGAAATCGCAGAGCGCCGCTTTACCTAATCCTTTTTTTATTTTTAGATGATTTTAAAGGCATTGTTAGCTTCCTGTTTCTGTGTTTGTTGTTGTTGTTGTTGTTGTTGTTGTTGATGCTTGAGGGTGGCACCAAGGACGTCCAGAGGGAAATCTCAGGCTTATTTATTGGAGCCTCTTTAGCCCCAACTCAATAGCAGCAGTCTGATGGGGGGGGGGGGGGGGGACTTTCTGGCGTCAGCCCCACTGACAAGCTCTTATTTACCGTCCAGATCTATGACTCACTTTATGTACCTAATCGTAAAGCACTGAGAGTTATCGGAGGCAACGGGACAGAGGGGAATACCCCCCGAGACTGGCAGCAGATACACCCCCCCTCAATATAGGGTTATATAGTTTTATTAACGACATCCTCTTTTAAATTGGTCCCTTAATTGTTATAATTCGTATTTAATTATTTATTAGTATTGTTTAATTTATTGATTCATTATATATATTTATTTTTTTATTTTTTTTATTTTGTCTTCCTTTATCCGAGGGATAATTATTTCTTTCTACTTTGTAAAAGTAGAAGTACTCAGATCTTGTAGTAAAAGTAGAATTACTCAGATCTTGTACTTGAGTAAAAGTAGAAGTACTCAGATCTTGTACTTGAGTAAAAGTAGAAGTACTCAGATCTTGTACTTGAGTAAAAGTAGAAGTACTCAGATCTTGTAGTAAAAGTAGAAGTACTCAGATCTTGTAGTAAAAGTAGAAGTACTCAGATCTTGTAGTAAAAGTAGAAGTACTCAGATCTTGTACTTGAGTAAAAGTAGAAGTACTCAGATCTTGTACTTGAGTAAAAGTAGAAGTACTCAGATCTTGTAGTAAAAGTAGAAGTACTCAGATCTTGTACTTGAGTAAAAGTAGAAGTACTCAGATCTTGTACTTGAGTAAAAGTAGAAGTACTCAGATCTTGTAGTAAAAGTAGAAGTACTCAGATCTTGTACTTGAGTAAAAGTAGAAGTACTCAGATCTTGTAGTAAAAGTAGAAGTACTCAGATCTTGTACTTGAGTAAAAGTAGAAGTATTCAGGTCTTGTAGTTGAGTAAAAGTAGAAGTACTCAGATCTTGTACTTGAGTAAAAGTAGAAGTACTCAGATCTTGTACTTGAGTAAAAGTAGAAGTACTCAGATCTTGTACTTGAGTAAAAGTAGAAGTACTCAGATCTTGTACTTGAGTAAAAGTAGAAGTACTCAGATCTTGTAGTAAAAATAGAAGTACTCAGATCTTGTACTTGAGTAAAAGTAGAAGTACTCAGATCTTGTACTAAAAGTAGAAGTACTCAGGTCTTGTAGTTGAGTAAAAGTAGAAGTACTCAGATCTTGTACTTCAGTAAAAGTAGAAGTACTCAGATTTTGTACTTGAGTAAAAGTAGAAGTACTCAGATCTTGTACTTGAGTAAAAGTAGAAGTACTCAGATCTTGTAGTTGAGTAAAAGTAGAAGTACTCAGGTCTTGTACTTGAGTAAAGGTAGAAGTACTCAGGTCTTGTACTTGAGTAAAAGTGGAGGGGAGCAGGGAAATGAAGTTGCTATTAATGTCTGGTGACATAGCAGGAAAGATTTATCAGGAGAATTGTGATTTTCTTTTAGAAAATCTGCCAATTATTTGCTTGAGTAATCAGATGAAATAAAAGTGGTGTTTCGCTAATTGGGTGTGTTTAACAGTTACTGTATGATTCCAAATAAAAATCTAATAACGAATGTGAATCAAGGACTTGCTGATCGACAGACAGTAATCAGGGAAATAAGAAACAATCCTCTGACTTAAATTGAGATTTATGACTTTATTTCAAATAATTAAACTTTCTTTCCTGAATTCCAACTTTTTTCTCAGAATTACGAATTCAATCTTAAAATTCAGAAAGTGTTCTCTGACATGAATTTCTAACTTCAATCTAGAATAATGAATATCAACATTTTGACTTTTTTCCTCAAAATTTGGCTTGAATCTTAAACTTGAAACAAAAATAAATACATTTTGGTCAGATCTTTAAAAAATGCACATGGTTTGACCTTCAGTCAGAGATTCATTGACCTCACTTTCAGTCATCATATCTCTATATACAGTAAAGCCTTTTTTTTGCTAACAATTTGATCAAAGGGGTATTTGAATGAAGTCCTTTGAGAGATGCATGTCTATTAAATATCAGAAAGTTGTAAAAGTTGTCCACTCTGAGTTACACAGGCGGCACGTTGGTGCTTGTTCATGCAACCGAACTTGTGGCAGTATGTATTGAAAGCGTAAAACTGCACAACACTTGTCTTGTTGATATCAAACATCGCTCTACTTTTACCACCCAGTCCTAATGGCTCATGATTTTCTCATATCCCCACTTTTTAGTTCACTAAATCCTGGTTTGCTCAGTGCAGTGGAATTTCCTTGCTTTATAAATAATGTATTAACTTCAGGGAGAGGAAGAATCTCAGGGTTGACATCCTCACTTACCATCACCTTATCCTCATGTCTGCCACTCCGACTGTGGCAGAGGGGGAAGTCGAGAACAAGACGGCATTGTAGCGCTGCCTTTGTTCTGACAGCCCCTGCTTCATATTCCTGCCGAAAAGGAAAATTAAACTTTCATTGTTGTGCATGCTGTTTAATCCAATAACGATCTGATGTAACAAACCGGCGTAATATCTCTCCGCATACTTAATGGGAGCGGACTTAGCCCTGTCACTTTATATTAACCTCTGCTGCAACAGGAGAAGGGCTTCACTAATCTGCCATTGTTGGCGTTGGCAGCGTGGAGCTCCAGAAAAACAGATTTGGCAGTCAGCGGCGGAGTAAAGGCTTCATAACGACAGCAGGGCCTCTCTGCTATTCCAGCTAATAATGTCAGAATCTAATAATGCCCTCCGAATTAGAGGGGAGTGAAGGGGTGGGAAAAGCTGTGCTGGTGGTGGAGAGGATTTTTAAAGGAAGGGAGAGACCTCCTCTTATTATGTCATTCACTTTTCAGGCTGCAAATTAGGAAGCAATTTTAATCCCTAATGACCTTTTAAATTATGTGTGTGTGTGTGTGTGTGTGTGTGTGTGTGTGTGTGTGTGTGTGTGTGTGTGTGTGTGTGTGTGTGTGTGTGTGTGTGTGTGTGTGTGTGTGTGTGTGTGTGTGTGTGTGTGTGTGTGGGGGGGGGGGGTCTACACACTTGCTTGCATGCTAAAAAGTCTCGAGGAAGTTGTGTGATGCTCACATGTGTTAACAGCATATTAGAATCAGAATACTTCATTTATCTCGGGGGGAAATTGGGTTTAGTGACAGTTGCTTCCTTGAACGTTTAATTAAATAAATAAATAAAATATCAGAAAATGTTTAACATAGAAGCTTAAAGTAAGAAAACAAATAGTGTAATAAATAAATAAAATATTTCTAGATACTTAAGAAGTTTTGTTCATTATATTTAATCAAACATAAGAAGTCAAATTCATTTCATACATTTAATAAATCAAAAATATAATAATATATGTAAACATACAAAGTTGAAGTGAGAAAGCATAAAATACATTAATATTACAATTATTTATACAAAACAGGACGTGAAAGTAAGAATTAGCAATATCAATTTAAAATACCATTGAATAAATCAAAAGTACATGAAAAAAGGGAAGTGAAAGTACATTTCCCCAAAAATAAATTGATAGAACATTTGAAATATTTTTGTATAAACACAAGAAGTTAAAGTAAAATGTTAAATTTAAACAATAATCATGATGACAATATGTATACAAACATAGGAAGTGAAGGATATGCCTGGAAAGTGGCCCCACAGTGCATCAAACCACTTGACTCCTGTGTCCCTGAACGCAGCCTTGCAACTTAAAATCAAAATGAAGCCGTCTGATTGGCTGCTGAGCCGCCTCCTCTCCATCGCCTCTCCTCCCTGTGTGTGAGCAGATGAAGGAGCAGCTATTCCTCATGTGCCGTGCCATTTTGTCAGTTTGACTGTTCCACTTATTCAGTGTTTTTTGACTCGCTGAGCTTGAGGGGATGCGAGTGCCATTTCGCAGCCAGATCTGAGTTGTGTTGATTGAATTAGACAAAGTCGGAAGATAATTAAGAACCGCAAGCCG
>NW_027640315.1:0-61696 GCF_949606895.1 Notothenia rossii | reverse complement strand
TGCGCAACGAGTCCGGCCCCGGCAGCAAACGTTAGGTGTCATCGCTTCTCGGCCTTTTGGCTAAGATCAAGTGTAGTATCTGTTCTTATCAGTTTAATATCTGATACGTCCCCTATACGGGGACTATATATTAAATGGATTTTTAGCATTGGGAGCTGAAAGAGGGGCTTGCCCCATTCGCTTCACGCATCGACCCGGTATTGCAGCGCCTCCGGGAACGGTGCACCCATCTCATGACTTGTGCAAAAACAAACAAAGACGCATCTGGAAACCACAACAAATGGTTTCAATTGAGGGGAGAAACTGTAGCACATCAGCAGCGGATCTTTTTTGGACTCAATGCCAAAGAAGCTAAAGGTGACAAATTGAACTTGCCTTGGCTCTGGAGCGTGGCACGCAGAGGGAGGCTCACTCAGAGATATTTCGAGCCCAAAGGAAGGACACGCTCTGGGGAGGACACCAGAAAGTCTTTCCTGGAGCAAAGAAGCCGCCACACATGCAAGCTGTAGCCACGTTGTCTTTGACCTTTTCTTCAACACTATAATCAGGGGAGAGCGCGAACGCAGTCCCCCACTACCACAAATTATGCAGTCGAGATTCTCACATTTGGGGAATTCGCAGCGGTCAGCATAGCCGGGGTGCAATGGCCGAGCCTCGCCCTGGGTGAACCACCTTGGTGATCATGGTATCTCCCCTGCCAGGTAAGTATGAGTTGGACGGGTCAGAGGCAGGGCAGTGTTGCAACGACAAAGGACACGGCGTGGCGGTTCCTGCCTCTTAGCCGGCCAAAGCAGCCCATCAACCACATGTAACCCTAAGCCTTAAAGACAGATCAGGCTTGAAATAGACATAGGTTCCAATCGGGGGCACAAAGTGCTGCTGTGCTGCACTTTGCACAACAGGGGTCTTTTTTGGACTCAATGCCAAGAAGCCAAAGGCGAGAGCCACGAACCATGCTAGCGCAGCTTCTGTCTGCATTTTCGGCCCATTTAAACCCAGTGTTTTGCTCCCTTTGAGCTCTACGCGTTCTGCTACCATAATACAAAGTTGACCCTTGCTCAGAGGCTTTGGAATACCCCCCAGATGCAGGGCAGTATTGTGTTATTTCGATAGCACATATAATAAAATTGGTACGATACAGAGGAGATTAGCATGGCCCCTGCGCAAGGATGACACGCAAATTCGTGAAGCGTTCCTCATTGCCAATTTGTAATGATTTTTCCAACATAAATCCCGATTCCTATCAAGCAGAGGTGGAAGAAGTACTCAGAACTTCCAGTTAAGTAAAAGTGAGGTTGCTTCTCTTGTTTTACACAGTATTTTGTGTTTTTGTCCAATCGGGGCCACAAACTGCAGCACAGCAGCAGGGGTCTTTTTTGGACTCAATGCCTATAGTCACTCAATAGCTTTACTCTCTAATTGTGTGCTAGTACAGATTCCAAACAACAGTTAAGATATGTTGCATTTGCAGAGAATGGGAACCTAGTTTTCCTCTTGGCTTACAAAGATTCTACCACTCATCTGCCCACATTCACAAGACACCTTAACTACCACTACGCTGGCGAGGTCAACAACACGGTCAACAAGGTGGATTTTTCAAAAGATATGCTATATGCTCTAAGTCATTTAAGAAGGGATACAGTCCATCGGTCATCACTTAAAGTGATTTGATGTCGAGCATCTCACTGAGTTCTCAAATCAATGGGAGTCGGCACGGAGAACATCCCTCTTTACTTGTACACTCCAAAGACCTGTGTGTTTGCTGTAGCAGAGTCCAAGTGGTGTAGGCATTATACTTTTTTTTTCATTCAACAAAGAACTGTCTATTGCATTGGCCGGGAATCGGACCCGGGTCTCCCACGTGGCAGGTGAGAATTCTACCACTGAACCACCAATGCTGAATTATAAAGCCAAGCCACCATACGGCAGTTGAGGCGAAAAGTTCAGCCAACAAAGACTGTTTTCCAAGCAACCACGCTTCTATATTTCATTATAAGCTCTATATCCGTAAAGACATTCTAGTGTTCCTCCCTTAAATGGATTTGATGTTTAGCATCAAACTAGTGTTTTCTAATGCCGCGGAGTCAGCACGTATAACATGCCACACAACTCAAGCGTATTACCAAAGAGATAGGTTCCAATCGGGGGCACAAAGTGCAGCACAGCAGCAGGGGTCTTTTTTGGACTCAATGCCAAAGAAGCCACAGGTGAGAGCAACGAACCATGCTAGCGCAGCTGGGGGAAAGGGTGTGGCCTGGGATGTGGAAAAGCCAAGTGAGGGTCACCGCGGGGGCTTGGACTGGGACAACTACGTTGGTGTCTGTTCTCCAGGACGGCCTCCACAATTACTCTGGTTTCTCTTCAAAGCGTATAAGTCTTTCGCCTTTTACTAAAGACTTCCGTGGAGAGGAACACCTACGAGTTCAACCTATTTTTGGTAGGCTTGGCCATTTGGCTGAGCATTCTGAGTTTGTGAAAGACAAGAAAAGAGCAGTCATTCGCACGTGGGCGGTCCAAGCTACGCAGCGCCTCTGTTACGCCAGGTCCAAAGAGCCGCACCAAGACCTGCGGCGACTGCGCAACGAGTCCGGCCCCCGCAGCAAACGTTAGGTGTCATCGCTTCTCGGCCTTTTGGCTAAGATCAAGTGTAGTATCTGTTCTTATCAGTTTAATATCTGATACGTCCCCTATACGGGGACTATATATTAAATGGATTTTTAGCATTGGGAGCTGAAAGAGGGGCTTGCCCCATTCGCTTCACGCATCGACCCGGTATTGCAGCGCCTCCGGGAACGGTGCACCCATCTCATGACTTGTGCAAAAACAAACAAAGACGCATCTGGAAACCACAACAAATGGTTTCAATTGAGGGGAGAAACTGTAGCACATCAGCAGCGGATCTTTTTTGGACTCAATGCCAAAGAAGCTAAAGGTGACAAATTGAACTTGCCTTGGCTCTGGAGCGTGGCACGCAGAGGGAGGCTCACTCAGAGATATTTCGAGCCCAAAGGAAGGACACGCTCTGGGGAGGACACCAGAAAGTCTTTCCTGGAGCAAAGAAGCCGCCACACATGCAAGCTGTAGCCACGTTGTCTTTGACCTTTTCTTCAACACTATAATCAGGGGAGAGCGCGAACGCAGTCCCCCACTACCACAAATTATGCAGTCGAGATTCTCACATTTGGGGAATTCGCAGCGGTCAGCATAGCCGGGGTGCAATGGCCGAGCCTCGCCCTGGGTGAACCACCTTGGTGATCATGGTATCTCCCCTGCCAGGTAAGTATGAGTTGGACGGGTCAGAGGCAGGGCAGTGTTGCAACGACAAAGGACACGGCGTGGCGGTTCCTGCCTCTTAGCCGGCCAAAGCAGCCCATCAACCACATGTAACCCTAAGCCTTAAAGACAGATCAGGCTTGAAATAGACATAGGTTCCAATCGGGGGCACAAAGTGCTGCTGTGCTGCACTTTGCACAACAGGGGTCTTTTTTGGACTCAATGCCAAGAAGCCAAAGGCGAGAGCCACGAACCATGCTAGCGCAGCTTCTGTCTGCATTTTCGGCCCATTTAAACCCAGTGTTTTGCTCCCTTTGAGCTCTACGCGTTCTGCTACCATAATACAAAGTTGACCCTTGCTCAGAGGCTTTGGAATACCCCCCAGATGCAGGGCAGTATTGTGTTATTTCGATAGCACATATAATAAAATTGGTACGATACAGAGAAGATTAGCATGGCCCCTGCGCAAGGATGACACGCAAATTCGTGAAGCGTTCCTCATTGCCAATTTGTAATGATTTTTCCAACATAAATCCCGATTCCTATCAAGCAGAGGTGGAAGAAGTACTCAGAACTTCCAGTTAAGTAAAAGTGAGGTTGCTTCTCTTGTTTTACACAGTATTTTGTGTTTTTGTCCAATCGGGGCCACAAACTGCAGCACAGCAGCAGGGGTCATTTTTGGACTCAATGCCTATAGTCACTCAATAGCTTTACTCTCTAATTGTGTGCTAGTACAGATTCCAAACAACAGTGAAGATATGTTGCATTTGCAGAGAATGGGAACCTAGTTTTCCTCTTGGCTTACAAAGATTCTACCACTCATCTGCCCACATTCACAAGACACCTTAACTACCACTACGCTGGCGAGGTCAACAACACGGTCAACAAGGTGGATTTTTCAAAAGATATGCTATATGCTCTAAGTCATTTAAGAAGGGATACAGTCCATCGGTCATCACTTAAAGTGATTTGATGTCGAGCATCTCACTGAGTTCTCAAATCAATGGGAGTCGGCACGGAGAACATCCCTCTTTACTTGTACACTCCAAAGACCTGTGTGTTTGCTGTAGCAAAGTCCAAGTGGTGTAGGCATTATACTTTTTTTTTCATTCAACAAAGAACTGTCTATTGCATTGGCCGGGAATCGGACCCGGGTCTCCCACGTGGCAGGTGAGAATTCTACCACTGAACCACCAATGCTGAATTATAAAGCCAAGCCACCATACGGCAGTTGAGGCGAAAAGTTCAGCCAACAAAGACTGTTTTCCAAGCAACCACGCTTCTATATTTCATTATAAGCTCTATATCCGTAAAGACATTCTAGTGTTCCTCCCTTAAATGGATTTGATGTTTAGCATCAAACTAGTGTTTTCTAATGCCGCGGAGTCAGCACGTATAACATGCCACACAACTCAAGCGTATTACCAAAGAGATAGGTTCCAATCGGGGGCACAAAGTGCAGCACAGCAGCAGGGGTCTTTTTTGGACTCAATGCCAAAGAAGCCACAGGTGAGAGCAACGAACCATGCTAGCGCAGCTGGGGGAAAGGGTGTGGCCTGGGATGTGGAAAAGCCAAGTGAGGGTCACCGCGGGGGCTTGGACTGGGACAACTACGTTGGTGTCTGTTCTCCAGGACGGCCTCCACAATTACTCTGGTTTCTCTTCAAAGCGTATAAGTCTTTCGCCTTTTACTAAAGACTTCCGTGGAGAGGAACACCTACGAGTTCAACCTATTTTTGGTAGGCTTGGCCATTTGGCTGAGCATTCTGAGTTTGTGAAAGACAAGAAAAGAGCAGTCATTCGCACGTGGGCGGTCCAAGCTACGCAGCGCCTCTGTTACGCCAGGTCCAGAGAGCCGCACCAAGACCTGCGGCGACTGCGCAACGAGTGCGGCCCCCGCAGCAAACGTTAGGTGTCATCGCTTCTCGGCCTTTTGGCTAAGATCAAGTGTAGTATCTGTTCTTATCAGTTTAATATCTGATACGTCCCCTATACGGGGACTATATATTAAATGGATTTTTAGCATTGGGAGCTGAAAGAGGGGCTTGCCCCATTCGCTTCACGCATCGACCCGGTATTGCAGCGCCTCCGGGAACGGTGCACCCATCTCATGACTTGTGCAAAAACAAACAAAGACGCATCTGGAAACCACAACAAATGGTTTCAATTGAGGGGAGAAACTGTAGCACATCAGCAGCGGATCTTTTTTGGACTCAATGCCAAAGAAGCTAAAGGTGACAAATTGAACTTGCCTTGGCTCTGGAGCGTGGCACGCAGAGGGAGGCTCACTCAGAGATATTTCGAGCCCAAAGGAAGGACACGCTCTGGGGAGGACATCGGCACCAGAAAGTCTTTCCTGGAGCAAAGAAGCCGCCACACATGCAAGCTGTAGCCACGTTGTCTTTGACCTTTTCTTCAACACTATAATCAGGGGAGAGCGCGAACGCAGTCCCCCACTACCACAAATTATGCAGTCGAGATTCTCACATTTGGGGAATTCGCAGCGGTCAGCATAGCCGGGGTGCAATGGCCGAGCCTCGCCCTGGGTGAACCACCTTGGTGATCATGGTATCTCCCCTGCCAGGTAAGTATGAGTTGGACGGGTCAGAGGCAGGGCAGTGTTGCAACGACAAAGGACACGGCGTGGCGGTTCCTGCCTCTTAGCCGGCCAAAGCAGCCCATCAACCACATGTAACCCTAAGCCTTAAAGACAGATCAGGCTTGAAATAGACATAGGTTCCAATCGGGGGCACAAAGTGCAGCACAGCAGCAGGGGTCTTTTTTGGACTCAATGCCAAGAAGCCAAAGGCGAGAGCCACGAACCATGCTAGCGCAGCTTCTGTCTGCATTTTCGGCCCATTTAAACCCAGTGTTTTGCTCCCTTTGAGCTCTACGCGTTCTGCTACCATAATACAAAGTTGACCCTTGCTCAGAGGCTTTGGAATACCCCCCAGATGCAGGGCAGTATTGTGTTATTTCGATAGCACATATAATAAAATTGGTACGATACAGAGAAGATTAGCATGGCCCCTGCGCAAGGATGACACGCAAATTCGTGAAGCGTTCCTCATTGCCAATTTGTAATGATTCTTCCAACATAAATCCCGATTCCTATCAAGCAGAGGTGGAAGAAGTACTCAGAACTTCCAGTTAAGTAAAAGTGAGGTTGCTTCTCTTGTTTTACACAGTATTTTGTGTTTTTGTCCAATCGGGGCCACAAACTGCAGCACAGCAGCAGGGGTCTTTTTTGGACTCAATGCCTATAGTCACTCAATAGCTTTACTCTCTAATTGTGTGCTAGTACAGATTCCAAACAACAGTGAAGATATGTTGCATTTGCAGAGAATGGGAACCTAGTTTTCCTCTTGGCTTACAAAGATTCTACCACTCATCTGCCCACATTCACAAGACACCTTAACTACCACTACGCTGGCGAGGTCAACAGCACGGTCAACAAGGTGGATTTTTCAAAAGATATGCTATATGCTCTAAGTCATTTAAGAAGGGATACAGTCCATCGGTCATCACTTAAAGTGATTTGATGTCGAGCATCTCACTGAGTTCTCAAATCAATGGGAGTCGGCACGGAGAACATCCCTCTTTACTTGTACACTCCAAAGACCTGTGTGTTTGCTGTAGCAGAGTCCAAGTGGTGTAGGCATTATACTTTTTTTTTCATTCAACAAAGAACTGTCTATTGCATTGGCCGGGAATCGGACCCGGGTCTCCCACGTGGCAGGTGAGAATTCTACCACTGAACCACCAATGCTGAATTATAAAGCCAAGCCACCATACGGCAGTTGAGGCGAAAAGTTCAGCCAACAAAGACTGTTTTCCAAGCAACCACGCTTCTATATTTCATTATAAGCTCTATATCCGTAAAGACATTCTAGTGTTCCTCCCTTAAATGGATTTGATGTTTAGCATCAAACTAGTGTTTTCTAATGCCGCGGAGTCAGCACGTATAACATGCCACACAACTCAAGCGTATTACCAAAGAGATAGGTTCCAATCGGGGGCACAAAGTGCAGCACAGCAGCAGGGGTCTTTTTTGGACTCAATGCCAAAGAAGCCACAGGTGAGAGCAACGAACCATGCTAGCGCAGCTGGGGGAAAGGGTGTGGCCTGGGATGTGGAAAAGCCAAGTGAGGGTCACCGCGGGGGCTTGGACTGGGACAACTACGTTGGTGTCTGTTCTCCAGGACGGCCTCCACAATTACTCTGGTTTCTCTTCAAAGCGTATAAGTCTTTCGCCTTTTACTAAAGACTTCCGTGGAGAGGAACACCTACGAGTTCAACCTATTTTTGGTAGGCTTGGCCATTTGGCTGAGCATTCTGAGTTTGTGAAAGACAAGAAAAGAGCAGTCATTCGCACGTGGGCGGTCCAAGCTACGCAGCGCCTCTGTTACGCCAGGTCCAAAGAGCCGCACCAAGACCTGCGGCGACTGCGCAACGAGTCCGGCCCCGGCAGCAAACGTTAGGTGTCATCGCTTCTCGGCCTTTTGGCTAAGATCAAGTGTAGTATCTGTTCTTATCAGTTTAATATCTGATACGTCCCCTATACGGGGACTATATATTAAATGGATTTTTAGCATTGGGAGCTGAAAGAGGGGCTTGCCCCATTCGCTTCACGCATCGACCCGGTATTGCAGCGCCTCCGGGAACGGTGCACCCATCTCATGACTTGTGCAAAAACAAACAAAGACGCATCTGGAAACCACAACAAATGGTTTCAATTGAGGGGAGAAACTGTAGCACATCAGCAGCGGATCTTTTTTGGACTCAATGCCAAAGAAGCTAAAGGTGACAAATTGAACTTGCCTTGGCTCTGGAGCGTGGCACGCAGAGGGAGGCTCACTCAGAGATATTTCGAGCCCAAAGGAAGGACACGCTCTGGGGAGGACACCAGAAAGTCTTTCCTGGAGCAAAGAAGCCGCCACACATGCAAGCTGTAGCCACGTTGTCTTTGACCTTTTCTTCAACACTATAATCAGGGGAGAGCGCGAACGCAGTCCCCCACTACCACAAATTATGCAGTCGAGATTCTCACATTTGGGGAATTCGCAGCGGTCAGCATAGCCGGGGTGCAATGGCCGAGCCTCGCCCTGGGTGAACCACCTTGGTGATCATGGTATCTCCCCTGCCAGGTAAGTATGAGTTGGACGGGTCAGAGGCAGGGCAGTGTTGCAACGACAAAGGACACGGCGTGGCGGTTCCTGCCTCTTAGCCGGCCAAAGCAGCCCATCAACCACATGTAACCCTAAGCCTTAAAGACAGATCAGGCTTGAAATAGACATAGGTTCCAATCGGGGGCACAAAGTGCTGCTGTGCTGCACTTTGCACAACAGGGGTCTTTTTTGGACTCAATGCCAAGAAGCCAAAGGCGAGAGCCACGAACCATGCTAGCGCAGCTTCTGTCTGCATTTTCGGCCCATTTAAACCCAGTGTTTTGCTCCCTTTGAGCTCTACGCGTTCTGCTACCATAATACAAAGTTGACCCTTGCTCAGAGGCTTTGGAATACCCCCCAGATGCAGGGCAGTATTGTGTTATTTCGATAGCACATATAATAAAATTGGTACGATACAGAGAAGATTAGCATGGCCCCTGCGCAAGGATGACACGCAAATTCGTGAAGCGTTCCTCATTGCCAATTTGTAATGATTTTTCCAACATAAATCCCGATTCCTATCAAGCAGAGGTGGAAGAAGTACTCAGAACTTCCAGTTAAGTAAAAGTGAGGTTGCTTCTCTTGTTTTACACAGTATTTTGTGTTTTTGTCCAATCGGGGCCACAAACTGCAGCACAGCAGCAGGGGTCTTTTTTGGACTCAATGCCTATAGTCACTCAATAGCTTTACTCTCTAATTGTGTGCTAGTACAGATTCCAAACAACAGTGAAGATATGTTGCATTTGCAGAGAATGGGAACCTAGTTTTCCTCTTGGCTTACAAAGATTCTACCACTCATCTGCCCACATTCACAAGACACCTTAACTACCACTACGCTGGCGAGGTCAACAACACGGTCAACAAGGTGGATTTTTCAAAAGATATGCTATATGCTCTAAGTCATTTAAGAAGGGATACAGTCCATCGGTCATCACTTAAAGTGATTTGATGTCGAGCATCTCACTGAGTTCTCAAATCAATGGGAGTCGGCACGGAGAACATCCCTCTTTACTTGTACACTCCAAAGACCTGTGTGTTTGCTGTAGCAGAGTCCAAGTGGTGTAGGCATTATACTTTTTTTTTCATTCAACAAAGAACTGTCTATTGCATTGGCCGGGAATCGGACCCGGGTCTCCCACGTGGCAGGTGAGAATTCTACCACTGAACCACCAATGCTGAATTATAAAGCCAAGCCACCATACGGCAGTTGAGGCGAAAAGTTCAGCCAACAAAGACTGTTTTCCAAGCAACCACGCTTCTATATTTCATTATAAGCTCTATATCCGTAAAGACATTCTAGTGTTCCTCCCTTAAATGGATTTGATGTTTAGCATCAAACTAGTGTTTTCTAATGCCGCGGAGTCAGCACGTATAACATGCCACACAACTCAAGCGTATTACCAAAGAGATAGGTTCCAATCGGGGGCACAAAGTGCAGCACAGCAGCAGGGGTCTTTTTTGGACTCAATGCCAAAGAAGCCACAGGTGAGAGCAACGAACCATGCTAGCGCAGCTGGGGGAAAGGGTGTGGCCTGGGATGTGGAAAAGCCAAGTGAGGGTCACCGCGGGGGCTTGGACTGGGACAACTACGTTGGTGTCTGTTCTCCAGGACGGCCTCCACAATTACTCTGGTTTCTCTTCAAAGCGTATAAGTCTTTCGCCTTTTACTAAAGACTTCCGTGGAGAGGAACACCTACGAGTTCAACCTATTTTTGGTAGGCTTGGCCATTTGGCTGAGCATTCTGAGTTTGTGAAAGACAAGAAAAGAGCAGTCATTCGCACGTGGGCGGTCCAAGCTACGCAGCGCCTCTGTTACGCCAGGTCCAAAGAGCCGCACCAAGACCTGCGGCGACTGCGCAACGAGTCCGGCCCCGGCAGCAAACGTTAGGTGTCATCGCTTCTCGGCCTTTTGGCTAAGATCAAGTGTAGTATCTGTTCTTATCAGTTTAATATCTGATACGTCCCCTATACGGGGACTATATATTAAATGGATTTTTAGCATTGGGAGCTGAAAGAGGGGCTTGCCCCATTCGCTTCACGCATCGACCCGGTATTGCAGCGCCTCCGGGAACGGTGCACCCATCTCATGACTTGTGCAAAAACAAACAAAGACGCATCTGGAAACCACAACAAATGGTTTCAATTGAGGGGAGAAACTGTAGCACATCAGCAGCGGATCTTTTTTGGACTCAATGCCAAAGAAGCTAAAGGTGACAAATTGAACTTGCCTTGGCTCTGGAGCGTGGCACGCAGAGGGAGGCTCACTCAGAGATATTTCGAGCCCAAAGGAAGGACACGCTCTGGGGAGGACACCAGAAAGTCTTTCCTGGAGCAAAGAAGCCGCCACACATGCAAGCTGTAGCCACGTTGTCTTTGACCTTTTCTTCAACACTATAATCAGGGGAGAGCGCGAACGCAGTCCCCCACTACCACAAATTATGCAGTCGAGATTCTCACATTTGGGGAATTCGCAGCGGTCAGCATAGCCGGGGTGCAATGGCCGAGCCTCGCCCTGGGTGAACCACCTTGGTGATCATGGTATCTCCCCTGCCAGGTAAGTATGAGTTGGACGGGTCAGAGGCAGGGCAGTGTTGCAACGACAAAGGACACGGCGTGGCGGTTCCTGCCTCTTAGCCGGCCAAAGCAGCCCATCAACCACATGTAACCCTAAGCCTTAAAGACAGATCAGGCTTGAAATAGACATAGGTTCCAATCGGGGGCACAAAGTGCTGCTGTGCTGCACTTTGCACAACAGGGGTCTTTTTTGGACTCAATGCCAAGAAGCCAAAGGCGAGAGCCACGAACCATGCTAGCGCAGCTTCTGTCTGCATTTTCGGCCCATTTAAACCCAGTGTTTTGCTCCCTTTGAGCTCTACGCGTTCTGCTACCATAATACAAAGTTGACCCTTGCTCAGAGGCTTTGGAATACCCCCCAGATGCAGGGCAGTATTGTGTTATTTCGATAGCACATATAATAAAATTGGTACGATACAGAGAAGATTAGCATGGCCCCTGCGCAAGGATGACACGCAAATTCGTGAAGCGTTCCTCATTGCCAATTTGTAATGATTTTTCCAACATAAATCCCGATTCCTATCAAGCAGAGGTGGAAGAAGTACTCAGAACTTCCAGTTAAGTAAAAGTGAGGTTGCTTCTCTTGTTTTACACAGTATTTTGTGTTTTTGTCCAATCGGGGCCACAAACTGCAGCACAGCAGCAGGGGTCTTTTTTGGACTCAATGCCTATAGTCACTCAATAGCTTTACTCTCTAATTGTGTGCTAGTACAGATTCCAAACAACAGTGAAGATATGTTGCATTTGCAGAGAATGGGAACCTAGTTTTCCTCTTGGCTTACAAAGATTCTACCACTCATCTGCCCACATTCACAAGACACCTTAACTACCACTACGCTGGCGAGGTCAACAACACGGTCAACAAGGTGGATTTTTCAAAAGATATGCTATATGCTCTAAGTCATTTAAGAAGGGATACAGTCCATCGGTCATCACTTAAAGTGATTTGATGTCGAGCATCTCACTGAGTTCTCAAATCAATGGGAGTCGGCACGGAGAACATCCCTCTTTACTTGTACACTCCAAAGACCTGTGTGTTTGCTGTAGCAGAGTCCAAGTGGTGTAGGCATTATACTTTTTTTTTCATTCAACAAAGAACTGTCTATTGCATTGGCCGGGAATCGGACCCGGGTCTCCCACGTGGCAGGTGAGAATTCTACCACTGAACCACCAATGCTGAATTATAAAGCCAAGCCACCATACGGCAGTTGAGGCGAAAAGTTCAGCCAACAAAGACTGTTTTCCAAGCAACCACGCTTCTATATTTCATTATAAGCTCTATATCCGTAAAGACATTCTAGTGTTCCTCCCTTAAATGGATTTGATGTTTAGCATCAAACTAGTGTTTTCTAATGCCGCGGAGTCAGCACGTATAACATGCCACACAACTCAAGCGTATTACCAAAGAGATAGGTTCCAATCGGGGGCACAAAGTGCAGCACAGCAGCAGGGGTCTTTTTTGGACTCAATGCCAAAGAAGCCACAGGTGAGAGCAACGAACCATGCTAGCGCAGCTGGGGGAAAGGGTGTGGCCTGGGATGTGGAAAAGCCAAGTGAGGGTCACCGCGGGGGCTTGGACTGGGACAACTACGTTGGTGTCTGTTCTCCAGGACGGCCTCCACAATTACTCTGGTTTCTCTTCAAAGCGTATAAGTCTTTCGCCTTTTACTAAAGACTTCCGTGGAGAGGAACACCTACGAGTTCAACCTATTTTTGGTAGGCTTGGCCATTTGGCTGAGCATTCTGAGTTTGTGAAAGACAAGAAAAGAGCAGTCATTCGCACGTGGGCGGTCCAAGCTACGCAGCGCCTCTGTTACGCCAGGTCCAAAGAGCCGCACCAAGACCTGCGGCGACTGCGCAACGAGTCCGGCCCCGGCAGCAAACGTTAGGTGTCATCGCTTCTCGGCCTTTTGGCTAAGATCAAGTGTAGTATCTGTTCTTATCAGTTTAATATCTGATACGTCCCCTATACGGGGACTATATATTAAATGGATTTTTAGCATTGGGAGCTGAAAGAGGGGCTTGCCCCATTCGCTTCACGCATCGACCCGGTATTGCAGCGCCTCCGGGAACGGTGCACCCATCTCATGACTTGTGCAAAAACAAACAAAGACGCATCTGGAAACCACAACAAATGGTTTCAATTGAGGGGAGAAACTGTAGCACATCAGCAGCGGATCTTTTTTGGACTCAATGCCAAAGAAGCTAAAGGTGACAAATTGAACTTGCCTTGGCTCTGGAGCGTGGCACGCAGAGGGAGGCTCACTCAGAGATATTTCGAGCCCAAAGGAAGGACACGCTCTGGGGAGGACACCAGAAAGTCTTTCCTGGAGCAAAGAAGCCGCCACACATGCAAGCTGTAGCCACGTTGTCTTTGACCTTTTCTTCAACACTATAATCAGGGGAGAGCGCGAACGCAGTCCCCCACTACCACAAATTATGCAGTCGAGATTCTCACATTTGGGGAATTCGCAGCGGTCAGCATAGCCGGGGTGCAATGGCCGAGCCTCGCCCTGGGTGAACCACCTTGGTGATCATGGTATCTCCCCTGCCAGGTAAGTATGAGTTGGACGGGTCAGAGGCAGGGCAGTGTTGCAACGACAAAGGACACGGCGTGGCGGTTCCTGCCTCTTAGCCGGCCAAAGCAGCCCATCAACCACATGTAACCCTAAGCCTTAAAGACAGATCAGGCTTGAAATAGACATAGGTTCCAATCGGGGGCACAAAGTGCTGCTGTGCTGCACTTTGCACAACAGGGGTCTTTTTTGGACTCAATGCCAAGAAGCCAAAGGCGAGAGCCACGAACCATGCTAGCGCAGCTTCTGTCTGCATTTTCGGCCCATTTAAACCCAGTGTTTTGCTCCCTTTGAGCTCTACGCGTTCTGCTACCATAATACAAAGTTGACCCTTGCTCAGAGGCTTTGGAATACCCCCCAGATGCAGGGCAGTATTGTGTTATTTCGATAGCACATATAATAAAATTGGTACGATACAGAGAAGATTAGCATGGCCCCTGCGCAAGGATGACACGCAAATTCGTGAAGCGTTCCTCATTGCCAATTTGTAATGATTCTTCCAACATAAATCCCGATTCCTATCAAGCAGAGGTGGAAGAAGTACTCAGAACTTCCAGTTAAGTAAAAGTGAGGTTGCTTCTCTTGTTTTACACAGTATTTTGTGTTTTTGTCCAATCGGGGCCACAAACTGCAGCACAGCAGCAGGGGTCTTTTTTGGACTCAATGCCTATAGTCACTCAATAGCTTTACTCTCTAATTGTGTGCTAGTACAGATTCCAAACAACAGTGAAGATATGTTGCATTTGCAGAGAATGGGAACCTAGTTTTCCTCTTGGCTTACAAAGATTCTACCACTCATCTGCCCACATTCACAAGACACCTTAACTACCACTACGCTGGCGAGGTCAACAGCACGGTCAACAAGGTGGATTTTTCAAAAGATATGCTATATGCTCTAAGTCATTTAAGAAGGGATACAGTCCATCGGTCATCACTTAAAGTGATTTGATGTCGAGCATCTCACTGAGTTCTCAAATCAATGGGAGTCGGCACGGAGAACATCCCTCTTTACTTGTACACTCCAAAGACCTGTGTGTTTGCTGTAGCAGAGTCCAAGTGGTGTAGGCATTATACTTTTTTTTTCATTCAACAAAGAACTGTCTATTGCATTGGCCGGGAATCGGACCCGGGTCTCCCACGTGGCAGGTGAGAATTCTACCACTGAACCACCAATGCTGAATTATAAAGCCAAGCCACCATACGGCAGTTGAGGCGAAAAGTTCAGCCAACAAAGACTGTTTTCCAAGCAACCACGCTTCTATATTTCATTATAAGCTCTATATCCGTAAAGACATTCTAGTGTTCCTCCCTTAAATGGATTTGATGTTTAGCATCAAACTAGTGTTTTCTAATGCCGCGGAGTCAGCACGTATAACATGCCACACAACTCAAGCGTATTACCAAAGAGATAGGTTCCAATCGGGGGCACAAAGTGCAGCACAGCAGCAGGGGTCTTTTTTGGACTCAATGCCAAAGAAGCCACAGGTGAGAGCAACGAACCATGCTAGCGCAGCTGGGGGAAAGGGTGTGGCCTGGGATGTGGAAAAGCCAAGTGAGGGTCACCGCGGGGGCTTGGACTGGGACAACTACGTTGGTGTCTGTTCTCCAGGACGGCCTCCACAATTACTCTGGTTTCTCTTCAAAGCGTATAAGTCTTTCGCCTTTTACTAAAGACTTCCGTGGAGAGGAACACCTACGAGTTCAACCTATTTTTGGTAGGCTTGGCCATTTGGCTGAGCATTCTGAGTTTGTGAAAGACAAGAAAAGAGCAGTCATTCGCACGTGGGCGGTCCAAGCTACGCAGCGCCTCTGTTACGCCAGGTCCAAAGAGCCGCACCAAGACCTGCGGCGACTGCGCAACGAGTCCGGCCCCGGCAGCAAACGTTAGGTGTCATCGCTTCTCGGCCTTTTGGCTAAGATCAAGTGTAGTATCTGTTCTTATCAGTTTAATATCTGATACGTCCCCTATACGGGGACTATATATTAAATGGATTTTTAGCATTGGGAGCTGAAAGAGGGGCTTGCCCCATTCGCTTCACGCATCGACCCGGTATTGCAGCGCCTCCGGGAACGGTGCACCCATCTCATGACTTGTGCAAAAACAAACAAAGACGCATCTGGAAACCACAACAAATGGTTTCAATTGAGGGGAGAAACTGTAGCACATCAGCAGCGGATCTTTTTTGGACTCAATGCCAAAGAAGCTAAAGGTGACAAATTGAACTTGCCTTGGCTCTGGAGCGTGGCACGCAGAGGGAGGCTCACTCAGAGATATTTCGAGCCCAAAGGAAGGACACGCTCTGGGGAGGACACCAGAAAGTCTTTCCTGGAGCAAAGAAGCCGCCACACATGCAAGCTGTAGCCACGTTGTCTTTGACCTTTTCTTCAACACTATAATCAGGGGAGAGCGCGAACGCAGTCCCCCACTACCACAAATTATGCAGTCGAGATTCTCACATTTGGGGAATTCGCAGCGGTCAGCATAGCCGGGGTGCAATGGCCGAGCCTCGCCCTGGGTGAACCACCTTGGTGATCATGGTATCTCCCCTGCCAGGTAAGTATGAGTTGGACGGGTCAGAGGCAGGGCAGTGTTGCAACGACAAAGGACACGGCGTGGCGGTTCCTGCCTCTTAGCCGGCCAAAGCAGCCCATCAACCACATGTAACCCTAAGCCTTAAAGACAGATCAGGCTTGAAATAGACATAGGTTCCAATCGGGGGCACAAAGTGCTGCTGTGCTGCACTTTGCACAACAGGGGTCTTTTTTGGACTCAATGCCAAGAAGCCAAAGGCGAGAGCCACGAACCATGCTAGCGCAGCTTCTGTCTGCATTTTCGGCCCATTTAAACCCAGTGTTTTGCTCCCTTTGAGCTCTACGCGTTCTGCTACCATAATACAAAGTTGACCCTTGCTCAGAGGCTTTGGAATACCCCCCAGATGCAGGGCAGTATTGTGTTATTTCGATAGCACATATAATAAAATTGGTACGATACAGAGAAGATTAGCATGGCCCCTGCGCAAGGATGACACGCAAATTCGTGAAGCGTTCCTCATTGCCAATTTGTAATGATTCTTCCAACATAAATCCCGATTCCTATCAAGCAGAGGTGGAAGAAGTACTCAGAACTTCCAGTTAAGTAAAAGTGAGGTTGCTTCTCTTGTTTTACACAGTATTTTGTGTTTTTGTCCAATCGGGGCCACAAACTGCAGCACAGCAGCAGGGGTCTTTTTTGGACTCAATGCCTATAGTCACTCAATAGCTTTACTCTCTAATTGTGTGCTAGTACAGATTCCAAACAACAGTGAAGATATGTTGCATTTGCAGAGAATGGGAACCTAGTTTTCCTCTTGGCTTACAAAGATTCTACCACTCATCTGCCCACATTCACAAGACACCTTAACTACCACTACGCTGGCGAGGTCAACAGCACGGTCAACAAGGTGGATTTTTCAAAAGATATGCTATATGCTCTAAGTCATTTAAGAAGGGATACAGTCCATCGGTCATCACTTAAAGTGATTTGATGTCGAGCATCTCACTGAGTTCTCAAATCAATGGGAGTCGGCACGGAGAACATCCCTCTTTACTTGTACACTCCAAAGACCTGTGTGTTTGCTGTAGCAGAGTCCAAGTGGTGTAGGCATTATACTTTTTTTTTCATTCAACAAAGAACTGTCTATTGCATTGGCCGGGAATCGGACCCGGGTCTCCCACGTGGCAGGTGAGAATTCTACCACTGAACCACCAATGCTGAATTATAAAGCCAAGCCACCATACGGCAGTTGAGGCGAAAAGTTCAGCCAACAAAGACTGTTTTCCAAGCAACCACGCTTCTATATTTCATTATAAGCTCTATATCCGTAAAGACATTCTAGTGTTCCTCCCTTAAATGGATTTGATGTTTAGCATCAAACTAGTGTTTTCTAATGCCGCGGAGTCAGCACGTATAACATGCCACACAACTCAAGCGTATTACCAAAGAGATAGGTTCCAATCGGGGGCACAAAGTGCAGCACAGCAGCAGGGGTCTTTTTTGGACTCAATGCCAAAGAAGCCACAGGTGAGAGCAACGAACCATGCTAGCGCAGCTGGGGGAAAGGGTGTGGCCTGGGATGTGGAAAAGCCAAGTGAGGGTCACCGCGGGGGCTTGGACTGGGACAACTACGTTGGTGTCTGTTCTCCAGGACGGCCTCCACAATTACTCTGGTTTCTCTTCAAAGCGTATAAGTCTTTCGCCTTTTACTAAAGACTTCCGTGGAGAGGAACACCTACGAGTTCAACCTATTTTTGGTAGGCTTGGCCATTTGGCTGAGCATTCTGAGTTTGTGAAAGACAAGAAAAGAGCAGTCATTCGCACGTGGGCGGTCCAAGCTACGCAGCGCCTCTGTTACGCCAGGTCCAAAGAGCCGCACCAAGACCTGCGGCGACTGCGCAACGAGTCCGGCCCCCGCAGCAAACGTTAGGTGTCATCGCTTCTCGGCCTTTTGGCTAAGATCAAGTGTAGTATCTGTTCTTATCAGTTTAATATCTGATACGTCCCCTATACGGGGACTATATATTAAATGGATTTTTAGCATTGGGAGCTGAAAGAGGGGCTTGCCCCATTCGCTTCACGCATCGACCCGGTATTGCAGCGCCTCCGGGAACGGTGCACCCATCTCATGACTTGTGCAAAAACAAACAAAGACGCATCTGGAAACCACAACAAATGGTTTCAATTGAGGGGAGAAACTGTAGCACATCAGCAGCGGATCTTTTTTGGACTCAATGCCAAAGAAGCTAAAGGTGACAAATTGAACTTGCCTTGGCTCTGGAGCGTGGCACGCAGAGGGAGGCTCACTCAGAGATATTTCGAGCCCAAAGGAAGGACACGCTCTGGGGAGGACACCAGAAAGTCTTTCCTGGAGCAAAGAAGCCGCCACACATGCAAGCTGTAGCCACGTTGTCTTTGACCTTTTCTTCAACACTATAATCAGGGGAGAGCGCGAACGCAGTCCCCCACTACCACAAATTATGCAGTCGAGATTCTCACATTTGGGGAATTCGCAGCGGTCAGCATAGCCGGGGTGCAATGGCCGAGCCTCGCCCTGGGTGAACCACCTTGGTGATCATGGTATCTCCCCTGCCAGGTAAGTATGAGTTGGACGGGTCAGAGGCAGGGCAGTGTTGCAACGACAAAGGACACGGCGTGGCGGTTCCTGCCTCTTAGCCGGCCAAAGCAGCCCATCAACCACATGTAACCCTAAGCCTTAAAGACAGATCAGGCTTGAAATAGACATAGGTTCCAATCGGGGGCACAAAGTGCTGCTGTGCTGCACTTTGCACAACAGGGGTCTTTTTTGGACTCAATGCCAAGAAGCCAAAGGCGAGAGCCACGAACCATGCTAGCGCAGCTTCTGTCTGCATTTTCGGCCCATTTAAACCCAGTGTTTTGCTCCCTTTGAGCTCTACGCGTTCTGCTACCATAATACAAAGTTGACCCTTGCTCAGAGGCTTTGGAATACCCCCCAGATGCAGGGCAGTATTGTGTTATTTCGATAGCACATATAATAAAATTGGTACGATACAGAGAAGATTAGCATGGCCCCTGCGCAAGGATGACACGCAAATTCGTGAAGCGTTCCTCATTGCCAATTTGTAATGATTCTTCCAACATAAATCCCGATTCCTATCAAGCAGAGGTGGAAGAAGTACTCAGAACTTCCAGTTAAGTAAAAGTGAGGTTGCTTCTCTTGTTTTACACAGTATTTTGTGTTTTTGTCCAATCGGGGCCACAAACTGCAGCACAGCAGCAGGGGTCTTTTTTGGACTCAATGCCTATAGTCACTCAATAGCTTTACTCTCTAATTGTGTGCTAGTACAGATTCCAAACAACAGTGAAGATATGTTGCATTTGCAGAGAATGGGAACCTAGTTTTCCTCTTGGCTTACAAAGATTCTACCACTCATCTGCCCACATTCACAAGACACCTTAACTACCACTACGCTGGCGAGGTCAACAGCACGGTCAACAAGGTGGATTTTTCAAAAGATATGCTATATGCTCTAAGTCATTTAAGAAGGGATACAGTCCATCGGTCATCACTTAAAGTGATTTGATGTCGAGCATCTCACTGAGTTCTCAAATCAATGGGAGTCGGCACGGAGAACATCCCTCTTTACTTGTACACTCCAAAGACCTGTGTGTTTGCTGTAGCAGAGTCCAAGTGGTGTAGGCATTATACTTTTTTTTTCATTCAACAAAGAACTGTCTATTGCATTGGCCGGGAATCGGACCCGGGTCTCCCACGTGGCAGGTGAGAATTCTACCACTGAACCACCAATGCTGAATTATAAAGCCAAGCCACCATACGGCAGTTGAGGCGAAAAGTTCAGCCAACAAAGACTGTTTTCCAAGCAACCACGCTTCTATATTTCATTATAAGCTCTATATCCGTAAAGACATTCTAGTGTTCCTCCCTTAAATGGATTTGATGTTTAGCATCAAACTAGTGTTTTCTAATGCCGCGGAGTCAGCACGTATAACATGCCACACAACTCAAGCGTATTACCAAAGAGATAGGTTCCAATCGGGGGCACAAAGTGCAGCACAGCAGCAGGGGTCTTTTTTGGACTCAATGCCAAAGAAGCCACAGGTGAGAGCAACGAACCATGCTAGCGCAGCTGGGGGAAAGGGTGTGGCCTGGGATGTGGAAAAGCCAAGTGAGGGTCACCGCGGGGGCTTGGACTGGGACAACTACGTTGGTGTCTGTTCTCCAGGACGGCCTCCACAATTACTCTGGTTTCTCTTCAAAGCGTATAAGTCTTTCGCCTTTTACTAAAGACTTCCGTGGAGAGGAACACCTACGAGTTCAACCTATTTTTGGTAGGCTTGGCCATTTGGCTGAGCATTCTGAGTTTGTGAAAGACAAGAAAAGAGCAGTCATTCGCACGTGGGCGGTCCAAGCTACGCAGCGCCTCTGTTACGCCAGGTCCAAAGAGCCGCACCAAGACCTGCGGCGACTGCGCAACGAGTCCGGCCCCCGCAGCAAACGTTAGGTGTCATCGCTTCTCGGCCTTTTGGCTAAGATCAAGTGTAGTATCTGTTCTTATCAGTTTAATATCTGATACGTCCCCTATACGGGGACTATATATTAAATGGATTTTTAGCATTGGGAGCTGAAAGAGGGGCTTGCCCCATTCGCTTCACACATCGACCCGGTATTGCAGCGCCTCCGGGAACGGTGCACCCATCTCATGACTTGTGCAAAAACAAACAAAGACGCATCTGGAAACCACAACAAATGGTTTCAATTGAGGGGAGAAACTGTAGCACATCAGCAGCGGATCTTTTTTGGACTCAATGCCAAAGAAGCTAAAGGTGACAAATTGAACTTGCCTTGGCTCTGGAGCGTGGCACGCAGAGGGAGGCTCACTCAGAGATATTTCGAGCCCAAAGGAAGGACACGCTCTGGGGAGGACACCAGAAAGTCTTTCCTGGAGCAAAGAAGCCGCCACACATGCAAGCTGTAGCCACGTTGTCTTTGACCTTTTCTTCAACACTATAATCAGGGGAGAGCGCGAACGCAGTCCCCCACTACCACAAATTATGCAGTCGAGATTCTCACATTTGGGGAATTCGCAGCGGTCAGCATAGCCGGGGTGCAATGGCCGAGCCTCGCCCTGGGTGAACCACCTTGGTGATCATGGTATTTCCCCTGCCAGGTAAGTATGAGTTGGACGGGTCAGAGGCAGGGCAGTGTTGCAACGACAAAGGACACGGCGTGGCGGTTCCTGCCTCTTAGCCGGCCAAAGCAGCCCATCAACCACATGTAACCCTAAGCCTTAAAGACAGATCAGGCTTGAAATAGACATAGGTTCCAATCGGGGGCACAAAGTGCAGCACAGCAGCAGGGGTCTTTTTTGGACTCAATGCCAAGAAGCCAAAGGCGAGAGCCACGAACCATGCTAGCGCAGCTTCTGTCTGCATTTTCGGCCCATTTAAACCCAGTGTTTTGCTCCCTTTGAGCTCTACGCGTTCTGCTACCATAATACAAAGTTGACCCTTGCTCAGAGGCTTTGGAATACCCCCCAGATGCAGGGCAGTATTGTGTTATTTCGATAGCACATATAATAAAATTGGTACGATACAGAGAAGATTAGCATGGCCCCTGCGCAAGGATGACACGCAAATTCGTGAAGCGTTCCTCATTGCCAATTTGTAATGATTCTTCCAACATAAATCCCGATTCCTATCAAGCAGAGGTGGAAGAAGTACTCAGAACTTCCAGTTAAGTAAAAGTGAGGTTGCTTCTCTTGTTTTACACAGTATTTTGTGTTTTTGTCCAATCGGGGCCACAAACTGCAGCACAGCAGCAGGGGTCTTTTTTGGACTCAATGCCTATAGTCACTCAATAGCTTTACTCTCTAATTGTGTGCTAGTACAGATTCCAAACAACAGTGAAGATATGTTGCATTTGCAGAGAATGGGAACCTAGTTTTCCTCTTGGCTTACAAAGATTCTACCACTCATCTGCCCACATTCACAAGACACCTTAACTACCACTACGCTGGCGAGGTCAACAACACGGTCAACAAGGTGGATTTTTCAAAAGATATGCTATATGCTCTAAGTCATTTAAGAAGGGATACAGTCCATCGGTCATCACTTAAAGTGATTTGATGTCGAGCATCTCACTGAGTTCTCAAATCAATGGGAGTCGGCACGGAGAACATCCCTCTTTACTTGTACACTCCAAAGACCTGTGTGTTTGCTGTAGCAGAGTCCAAGTGGTGTAGGCATTATACTTTTTTTTTCATTCAACAAAGAACTGTCTATTGCATTGGCCGGGAATCGGACCCGGGTCTCCCACGTGGCAGGTGAGAATTCTACCACTGAACCACCAATGCTGAATTATAAAGCCAAGCCACCATACGGCAGTTGAGGCGAAAAGTTCAGCCAACAAAGACTGTTTTCCAAGCAACCACGCTTCTATATTTCATTATAAGCTCTATATCCGTAAAGACATTCTAGTGTTCCTCCCTTAAATGGATTTGATGTTTAGCATCAAACTAGTGTTTTCTAATGCCGCGGAGTCAGCACGTATAACATGCCACACAACTCAAGCGTATTACCAAAGAGATAGGTTCCAATCGGGGGCACAAAGTGCAGCACAGCAGCAGGGGTCTTTTTTGGACTCAATGCCAAAGAAGCCACAGGTGAGAGCAACGAACCATGCTAGCGCAGCTGGGGGAAAGGGTGTGGCCTGGGATGTGGAAAAGCCAAGTGAGGGTCACCGCGGGGGCTTGGACTGGGACAACTACATTGGTGTCTGTTCTCCAGGACGGCCTCCACAATTACTCTGGTTTCTCTTCAAAGCGTATAAGTCTTTCGCCTTTTACTAAAGACTTCCGTGGAGAGGAACACCTACGAGTTCAACCTATTTTTGGTAGGCTTGGCCATTTGGCTGAGCATTCTGAGTTTGTGAAAGACAAGAAAAGAGCAGTCATTCGCACGTGGGCGGTCCAAGCTACGCAGCGCCTCTGTTACGCCAGGTCCAAAGAGCCGCACCAAGACCTGCGGCGACTGCGCAACGAGTCCGGACCCCGCAGCAAACGTTAGGTGTCATCGCTTCTCGGCCTTTTGGCTAAGATCAAGTGTAGTATCTGTTCTTATCAGTTTAATATCTGATACGTCCCCTATACGGGGACTATATATTAAATGGATTTTTAGCATTGGGAGCTGAAAGAGGGGCTTGCCCCATTCGCTCCACGCATCGACCCGGTATTGCAGCGCCTCCGGGAACGGTGCACCCATCTCATGACTTGTGCAAAAACAAACAAAGACGCATCTGGAAACCACAACAAATGGTTTCAATTGAGGGGAGAAACTGTAGCACATCAGCAGCGGATCTTTTTTGGACTCAATGCCAAAGAAGCTAAAGGTGACAAATTGAACTTGCCTTGGCTCTGGAGCGTGGCACGCAGAGGGAGGCTCACTCAGAGATATTTCGAGCCCAAAGGAAGGACACGCTCTGGGGAGGACACCAGAAAGTCTTTCCTGGAGCAAAGAAGCCGCCACACATGCAAGCTGTAGCCACGTTGTCTTTGACCTTTTCTTCAACACTATAATCAGGGGAGAGCGCGAACGCAGTCCCCCACTACCACAAATTATGCAGTCGAGATTCTCACATTTGGGGAATTCGCAGCGGTCAGCATAGCCGGGGTGCAATGGCCGAGCCTCGCCCTGGGTGAACCACCTTGGTGATCATGGTATGTCCCCTGCCAGGTAAGTATGAGTTGAACGGGTCAGAGGCAGGGCAGTGTTGCAACGACAAAGGACACGGCGTGGCGGTTCCTGCCTCTTAGCCGGCCAAAGCAGCCCATCAACCACATGTAACCCTAAGCCTTAAAGACAGATCAGGCTTGAAATAGACATAGGTTCCAATCGGGGGCACAAAGTGCTGCTGTGCTGCACTTTGCACAACAGGGGTCTTTTTTGGACTCAATGCCAAGAAGCCAAAGGCGAGAGCCACGAACCATGCTAGCGCAGCTTCTGTCTGCATTTTCGGCCCATTTAAACCCAGTGTTTTGCTCCCTTTGAGCTCTACGCGTTCTGCTACCATAATACAAAGTTGACCCTTGCTCAGAGGCTTTGGAATACCCCCCAGATGCAGGGCAGTATTGTGTTATTTCGATAGCACATATAATACAATTGGTACGATACAGAGAAGATTAGCATGGCCCCTGCGCAAGGATGACACGCAAATTCGTGAAGCGTTCCTCATTGCCAATTTGTAATGATTTTTCCAACATAAATCCCGATTCCTATCAAGCAGAGGTGGAAGAAGTACTCAGAACTTCCAGTTAAGTAAAAGTGAGGTTGCTTCTCTTGTTTTACACAGTATTTTGTGTTTTTGTCCAATCGGGGCCACAAACTGCAGCACAGCAGCAGGGGTCATTTTTGGACTCAATGCCTATAGTCACTCAATAGCTTTACTCTCTAATTGTGTGCTAGTACAGATTCCAAACAACAGTGAAGATATGTTGCATTTGCAGAGAATGGGAACCTAGTTTTCCTCTTGGCTTACAAAGATTCTACCACTCATCTGCCCACATTCACAAGACACCTTAACTACCACTACGCTGGCGAGGTCAACAACACGGTCAACAAGGTGGATTTTTCAAAAGATATGCTATATGCTCTAAGTCATTTAAGAAGGGATACAGTCCATCGGTCATCACTTAAAGTGATTTGATGTCGAGCATCTCACTGAGTTCTCAAATCAATGGGAGTCGGCACGGAGAACATCCCTCTTTACTTGTACACTCCAAAGACCTGTGTGTTTGCTGTAGCAGAGTCCAAGTGGTGTAGGCATTATACTTTTTTTTTCATTCAACAAAGAACTGTCTATTGCATTGGCCGGGAATCGGACCCGGGTCTCCCACGTGGCAGGTGAGAATTCTACCACTGAACCACCAATGCTGAATTATAAAGCCAAGCCACCATACGGCAGTTGAGGCGAAAAGTTCAGCCAACAAAGACTGTTTTCCAAGCAACCACGCTTCTATATTTCATTATAAGCTCTATATCCGTAAAGACATTCTAGTGTTCCTCCCTTAAATGGATTTGATGTTTAGCATCAAACTAGTGTTTTCTAATGCCGCGGAGTCAGCACGTATAACATGCCACACAACTCAAGCGTATTACCAAAGAGATAGGTTCCAATCGGGGGCACAAAGTGCAGCACAGCAGCAGGGGTCTTTTTTGGACTCAATGCCAAAGAAGCCACAGGTGAGAGCAACGAACCATGCTAGCGCAGCTGGGGGAAAGGGTGTGGCCTGGGATGTGGAAAAGCCAAGTGAGGGTCACCGCGGGGGCTTGGACTGGGACAACTACGTTGGTGTCTGTTCTCCAGGACGGCCTCCACAATTACTCTGGTTTCTCTTCAAAGCGTATAAGTCTTTCGCCTTTTACTAAAGACTTCCGTGGAGAGGAACACCTACGAGTTCAACCTATTTTTGGTAGGCTTGGCCATTTGGCTGAGCATTCTGAGTTTGTGAAAGACAAGAAAAGAGCAGTCATTCGCACGTGGGCGGTCCAAGCTACGCAGCGCCTCTGTTACGCCAGGTCCAGAGAGCCGCACCAAGACCTGCGGCGACTGCGCAACGAGTCCGGCCCCCGCAGCAAACGTTAGGTGTCATCGCTTCTCGGCCTTTTGGCTAAGATCAAGTGTAGTATCTGTTCTTATCAGTTTAATATCTGATACGTCCCCTATACGGGGACTATATATTAAATGGATTTTTAGCATTGGGAGCTGAAAGAGGGGCTTGCCCCATTCACTTCACGCATCGACCCGGTATTGCAGCGCCTCCGGGAACGGTGCACCCATCTCATGACTTGTGCAAAAACAAACAAAGACGCATCTGGAAACCACAAAAAATGGTTTCAATTGAGGGGAGAAACTGTAGCACATCAGCAGCGGATCTTTTTTGGACTCAATGCCAAAGAAGCTAAAGGTGACAAATTGAACTTGCCTTGGCTCTGGAGCGTGGCACGCAGAGGGAGGCTCACTCAGAGATATTTCGAGCCCAAAGGAAGGACACGCTCTGGGGAGGACATCGGCACCAGAAAGTCTTTCCTGGAGCAAAGAAGCCGCCACACATGCAAGCTGTAGCCACGTTGTCTTTGACCTTTTCTTCAACACTATAATCAGGGGAGAGCGCGAACGCAGTCCCCCACTACCACAAATTATGCAGTCGAGATTCTCACATTTGGGGAATTCGCAGCGGTCAGCATAGCCGGGGTGCAATGGCCGAGCCTCGCCCTGGGTGAACCACCTTGGTGATCATGGTATTTCCCCTGCCAGGTAAGTATGAGTTGGACGGGTCAGAGGCAGGGCAGTGTTGCAACGACAAAGGACACGGCGTGGCGGTTCCTGACTCTTAGCCGGCCAAAGCAGCCCATCAACCACATGTAACCCTAAGCCTTAAAGACAGATCAGGCTTGAAATAGACATAGGTTCCAATCGGGGGCACAAAGTGCAGCACAGCAGCAGGGGTCTTTTTTGGACTCAATGCCAAGAAGCCAAAGGCGAGAGCCACGAACCATGCTAGCGCAGCTTCTGTCTGCATTTTCGGCCCATTTAAACCCAGTGTTTTGCTCCCTTTGAGCTCTACGCGTTCTGCTACCATAATACAAAGTTGACCCTTGCTCAGAGGCTTTGGAATACCCCCCAGATGCAGGGCAGTATTGTGTTATTTCGATAGCACATATAATAAAATTGGTACGATACAGAGAAGATTAGCATGGCCCCTGCGCAAGGATGACACGCAAATTCGTGAAGCGTTCCTCATTGCCAATTTGTAATGATTCTTCCAACATAAATCCCGATTCCTATCAAGCAGAGGTGGAAGAAGTACTCAGAACTTCCAGTTAAGTAAAAGTGAGGTTGCTTCTCTTGTTTTACACAGTATTTTGTGTTTTTGTCCAATCGGGGCCACAAACTGCAGCACAGCAGCAGGGGTCTTTTTTGGACTCAATGCCTATAGTCACTCAATAGCTTTACTCTCTAATTGTGTGCTAGTACAGATTCCAAACAACAGTGAAGATATGTTGCATTTGCAGAGAATGGGAACCTAGTTTTCCTCTTGGCTTACAAAGATTCTACCACTCATCTGCCCACATTCACAAGACACCTTAACTACCACTACGCTGGCGAGGTCAACAACACGGTCAACAAGGTGGATTTTTCAAAAGATATGCTATATGCTCTAAGTCATTTAAGAAGGGATACAGTCCATCGGTCATCACTTAAAGTGATTTGATGTCGAGCATCTCACTGAGTTCTCAAATCAATGGGAGTCGGCACGGAGAACATCCCTCTTTACTTGTACACTCCAAAGACCTGTGTGTTTGCTGTAGCAGAGTCCAAGTGGTGTAGGCATTATACTTTTTTTTTCATTCAACAAAGAACTGTCTATTGCATTGACCAATGCTGAATTATAAAGCCAAGCCACCATACGGCAGTTGAGGCGAAAAGTTCAGCCAACAAAGACTGTTTTCCAAGCAACCACGCTTCTATATTTCATTATAAGCTCTATATCCGTAAAGACATTCTAGTGTTCCTCCCTTAAATGGATTTGATGTTTAGCATCAAACTAGTGTTTTCTAATGCCGCGGAGTCAGCACGTATAACATGCCACACAACTCAAGCGTATTACCAAAGAGATAGGTTCCAATCGGGGGCACAAAGTGCAGCACAGCAGCAGGGGTCTTTTTTGGACTCAATGCCAAAGAAGCCACAGGTGAGAGCAACGAACCATGCTAGCGCAGCTGGGGGAAAGGGTGTGGCCTGGGATGTGGAAAAGCCAAGTGAGGGTCACCGCGGGGGCTTGGACTGGGACAACTACGTTGGTGTCTGTTCTCCAGGACGGCCTCCACAATTACTCTGGTTTCTCTTCAAAGCGTATAAGTCTTTCGCCTTTTACTAAAGACTTCCGTGGAGAGGAACACCTACGAGTTCAACCTATTTTTGGTAGGCTTGGCCATTTGGCTGAGCATTCTGAGTTTGTGAAAGACAAGAAAAGAGCAGTCATTCGCACGTGGGCGGTCCAAGCTACGCAGCGCCTCTGTTACGCCAGGTCCAGAGAGCCGCACCAAGACCTGCGGCGACTGCGCAACGAGTCCGGCCCCCGCAGCAAACGTTAGGTGTCATCGCTTCTCGGCCTTTTGGCTAAGATCAAGTGTAGTATCTGTTCTTATCAGTTTAATATCTGATACGTCCCCTATACGGGGACTATATATTAAATGGATTTTTAGCATTGGGAGCTGAAAGAGGGGCTTGCCCCATTCACTTCACGCATCGACCCGGTATTGCAGCGCCTCCGGGAACGGTGCACCCATCTCATGACTTGTGCAAAAACAAACAAAGACGCATCTGGAAACCACAACAAATGGTTTCAATTGAGGGGAGAAACTGTAGCACATCAGCAGCGGATCTTTTTTGGACTCAATGCCAAAGAAGCTAAAGGTGACAAATTGAACTTGCCTTGGCTCTGGAGCGTGGCACGCAGAGGGAGGCTCACTCAGAGATATTTCGAGCCCAAAGGAAGGACACGCTCTGGGGAGGACACCAGAAAGTCTTTCCTGGAGCAAAGAAGCCGCCACACATGCAAGCTGTAGCCACGTTGTCTTTGACCTTTTCTTCAACACTATAATCAGGGGAGAGCGCGAACGCAGTCCCCCACTACCACAAATTATGCAGTCGAGATTCTCACATTTGGGGAATTCGCAGCGGTCAGCATAGCCGGGGTGCAATGGCCGAGCCTCGCCCTGGGTGAACCACCTTGGTGATCATGGTATTTCCCCTGCCAGGTAAGTATGAGTTGGACGGGTCAGAGGCAGGGCAGTGTTGCAACGACAAAGGACACGGCGTGGCGGTTCCTGC
The DNA here is from genome assembly GCF_949606895.1 of Notothenia rossii. NCBI lineage: Eukaryota > Metazoa > Chordata > Actinopteri > Perciformes > Nototheniidae > Notothenia > Notothenia rossii. Next base: position 32,677 of record NW_027640315.1, on the reverse strand, counting down.
CTCTTAGCCGGCCAAAGCAGCCCATCAACCACATGTAACCCTAAGCCTTAAAGACAGATCAGGCTTGAAATAGACATAGGTTCCAATCGGGGGCACAAAGTGCAGCACAGCAGCAGGGGTCTTTTTTGGACTCAATGCCAAGAAGCCAAAGGCGAGAGCCACGAACCATGCTAGCGCAGCTTCTGTCTGCATTTTCGGCCCATTTAAACCCAGTGTTTTGCTCCCTTTGAGCTCTACGCGTTCTGCTACCATAATACAAAGTTGACCCTTGCTCAGAGGCTTTGGAATACCCCCCAGATGCAGGGCAGTATTGTGTTATTTCGATAGCACATATAATAAAATTGGTACGATACAGAGAAGATTAGCATGGCCCCTGCGCAAGGATGACACGCAAATTCGTGAAGCGTTCCTCATTGCCAATTTGTAATGATTCTTCCAACATAAATCCCGATTCCTATCAAGCAGAGGTGGAAGAAGTACTCAGAACTTCCAGTTAAGTAAAAGTGAGGTTGCTTCTCTTGTTTTACACAGTATTTTGTGTTTTTGTCCAATCGGGGCCACAAACTGCAGCACAGCAGCAGGGGTCTTTTTTGGACTCAATGCCTATAGTCACTCAATAGCTTTACTCTCTAATTGTGTGCTAGTACAGATTCCAAACAACAGTGAAGATATGTTGCATTTGCAGATAATGGGAACCTAGTTTTCCTCTTGGCTTACAAAGATTCTACCACTCATCTGCCCACATTCACAAGACACCTTAACTACCACTACGCTGGCGAGGTCAACAACACGGTCAACAAGGTGGATTTTTCAAAAGATATGCTATATGCTCTAAGTCATTTAAGAAGGGATACAGTCCATCGGTCATCACTTAAAGTGATTTGATGTCGAGCATCTCACTGAGTTCTCAAATCAATGGGAGTCGGCACGGAGAACATCCCTCTTTACTTGTACACTCCAAAGACCTGTGTGTTTGCTGTAGCAGAGTCCAAGTGGTGTAGGCATTATACTTTTTTTTTCATTCAACAAAGAACTGTCTATTGCATTGGCCGGGAATCGGACCCGGGTCTCCCACGTGGCAGGTGAGAATTCTACCACTGAACCACCAATGCTGAATTATAAAGCCAAGCCACCATACGGCAGTTGAGGCGAAAAGTTCAGCCAACAAAGACTGTTTTCCAAGCAACCACGCTTCTATATTTCATTATAAGCTCTATATCCGTAAAGACATTCTAGTGTTCCTCCCTTAAATGGATTTGATGTTTAGCATCAAACTAGTGTTTTCTAATGCCGCGGAGTCAGCACGTATAACATGCCACACAACTCAAGCGTATTACCAAAGAGATAGGTTCCAATCGGGGGCACAAAGTGCAGCACAGCAGCAGGGGTCTTTTTTGGACTCAATGCCAAAGAAGCCACAGGTGAGAGCAACGAACCATGCTAGCGCAGCTGGGGGAAAGGGTGTGGCCTGGGATGTGGAAAAGCCAAGTGAGGGTCACCGCGGGGGCTTGGACTGGGACAACTACGTTGGTGTCTGTTCTCCAGGACGGCCTCCACAATTACTCTGGTTTCTCTTCAAAGCGTATAAGTCTTTCGCCTTTTACTAAAGACTTCCGTGGAGAGGAACACCTACGAGTTCAACCTATTTTTGGTAGGCTTGGCCATTTGGCTGAGCATTCTGAGTTTGTGAAAGACAAGAAAAGAGCAGTCATTCGCACGTGGGCGGTCCAAGCTACGCAGCGCCTCTGTTACGCCAGGTCCAGAGAGCCGCACCAAGACCTGCGGCGACTGCGCAACGAGTCCGGCCCCCGCAGCAAACGTTAGGTGTCATCGCTTCTCGGCCTTTTGGCTAAGATCAAGTGTAGTATCTGTTCTTATCAGTTTAATATCTGATACGTCCCCTATACGGGGACTATATATTAAATGGATTTTTAGCATTGGGAGCTGAAAGAGGGGCTTGCCCCATTCACTTCACGCATCGACCCGGTATTGCAGCGCCTCCGGGAACGGTGCACCCATCTCATGACTTGTGCAAAAACAAACAAAGACGCATCTGGAAACCACAACAAATGGTTTCAATTGAGGGGAGAAACTGTAGCACATCAGCAGCGGATCTTTTTTGGACTCAATGCCAAAGAAGCTAAAGGTGACAAATTGAACTTGCCTTGGCTCTGGAGCGTGGCACGCAGAGGGAGGCTCACTCAGAGATATTTCGAGCCCAAAGGAAGGACACGCTCTGGGGAGGACATCGGCACCAGAAAGTCTTTCCTGGAGCAAAGAAGCCGCCACACATGCAAGCTGTAGCCACGTTGTCTTTGACCTTTTCTTCAACACTATAATCAGGGGAGAGCGCGAACGCAGTCCCCCACTACCACAAATTATGCAGTCGAGATTCTCACATTTGGGGAATTCGCAGCGGTCAGCATAGCCGGGGTGCAATGGCCGAGCCTCGCCCTGGGTGAACCACCTTGGTGATCATGGTATTTCCCCTGCCAGGTAAGTATGAGTTGGACGGGTCAGAGGCAGGGCAGTGTTGCAACGACAAAGGACACGGCGTGGCGGTTCCTGCCTCTTAGCCGGCCAAAGCAGCCCATCAACCACATGTAACCCTAAGCCTTAAAGACAGATCAGGCTTGAAATAGACATAGGTTCCAATCGGGGGCACAAAGTGCAGCACAGCAGCAGGGGTCTTTTTTGGACTCAATGCCAAGAAGCCAAAGGCGAGAGCCACGAACCATGCTAGCGCAGCTTCTGTCTGCATTTTCGGCCCATTTAAACCCAGTGTTTTGCTCCCTTTGAGCTCTACGCGTTCTGCTACCATAATACAAAGTTGACCCTTGCTCAGAGGCTTTGGAATACCCCCCAGATGCAGGGCAGTATTGTGTTATTTCGATAGCACATATAATAAAATTGGTACGATACAGAGAAGATTAGCATGGCCCCTGCGCAAGGATGACACGCAAATTCGTGAAGCGTTCCTCATTGCCAATTTGTAATGATTCTTCCAACATAAATCCCGATTCCTATCAAGCAGAGGTGGAAGAAGTACTCAGAACTTCCAGTTAAGTAAAAGTGAGGTTGCTTCTCTTGTTTTACACAGTATTTTGTGTTTTTGTCCAATCGGGGCCACAAACTGCAGCACAGCAGCAGGGGTCTTTTTTGGACTCAATGCCTATAGTCACTCAATAGCTTTACTCTCTAATTGTGTGCTAGTACAGATTCCAAACAACAGTGAAGATATGTTGCATTTGCAGAGAATGGGAACCTAGTTTTCCTCTTGGCTTACAAAGATTCTACCACTCATCTGCCCACATTCACAAGACACCTTAACTACCACTACGCTGGCGAGGTCAACAACACGGTCAACAAGGTGGATTTTTCAAAAGATATGCTATATGCTCTAAGTCATTTAAGAAGGGATACAGTCCATCGGTCATCACTTAAAGTGATTTGATGTCGAGCATCTCACTGAGTTCTCAAATCAATGGGAGTCGGCACGGAGAACATCCCTCTTTACTTGTACACTCCAAAGACCTGTGTGTTTGCTGTAGCAGAGTCCAAGTGGTGTAGGCATTATACTTTTTTTTTCATTCAACAAAGAACTGTCTATTGCATTGGCCGGGAATCGGACCCGGGTCTCCCACGTGGCAGGTGAGAATTCTACCACTGAACCACCAATGCTGAATTATAAAGCCAAGCCACCATACGGCAGTTGAGGCGAAAAGTTCAGCCAACAAAGACTGTTTTCCAAGCAACCACGCTTCTATATTTCATTATAAGCTCTATATCCGTAAAGACATTCTAGTGTTCCTCCCTTAAATGGATTTGATGTTTAGCATCAAACTAGTGTTTTCTAATGCCGCGGAGTCAGCACGTATAACATGCCACACAACTCAAGCGTATTACCAAAGAGATAGGTTCCAATCGGGGGCACAAAGTGCAGCACAGCAGCAGGGGTCTTTTTTGGACTCAATGCCAAAGAAGCCACAGGTGAGAGCAACGAACCATGCTAGCGCAGCTGGGGGAAAGGGTGTGGCCTGGGATGTGGAAAAGCCAAGTGAGGGTCACCGCGGGGGCTTGGACTGGGACAACTACATTGGTGTCTGTTCTCCAGGACGGCCTCCACAATTACTCTGGTTTCTCTTCAAAGCGTATAAGTCTTTCGCCTTTTACTAAAGACTTCCGTGGAGAGGAACACCTACGAGTTCAACCTATTTTTGGTAGGCTTGGCCATTTGGCTGAGCATTCTGAGTTTGTGAAAGACAAGAAAAGAGCAGTCATTCGCACGTGGGCGGTCCAAGCTACGCAGCGCCTCTGTTACGCCAGGTCCAAAGAGCCGCACCAAGACCTGCGGCGACTGCGCAACGAGTCCGGCCCCCGCAGCAAACGTTAGGTGTCATCGCTTCTCGGCCTTTTGGCTAAGATCAAGTGTAGTATCTGTTCTTATCAGTTTAATATCTGATACGTCCCCTATACGGGGACTATATATTAAATGGATTTTTAGCATTGGGAGCTGAAAGAGGGGCTTGCCCCATTCGCTCCACGCATCGACCCGGTATTGCAGCGCCTCCGGGAACGGTGCACCCATCTCATGACTTGTGCAAAAACAAACAAAGACGCATCTGGAAACCACAACAAATGGTTTCAATTGAGGGGAGAAACTGTAGCACATCAGCAGCGGATCTTTTTTGGACTCAATGCCAAAGAAGCTAAAGGTGACAAATTGAACTTGCCTTGGCTCTGGAGCGTGGCACGCAGAGGGAGGCTCACTCAGAGATATTTCGAGCCCAAAGGAAGGACACGCTCTGGGGAGGACATCGGCACCAGAAAGTCTTTCCTGGAGCAAAGAAGCCGCCACACATGCAAGCTGTAGCCACGTTGTCTTTGACCTTTTCTTCAACACTATAATCAGGGGAGAGCGCGAACGCAGTCCCCCACTACCACAAATTATGCAGTCGAGATTCTCACATTTGGGGAATTCGCAGCGGTCAGCATAGCCGGGGTGCAATGGCCGAGCCTCGCCCTGGGTGAACCACCTTGGTGATCATGGTATGTCCCCTGCCAGGTAAGTATGAGTTGAACGGGTCAGAGGCAGGGCAGTGTTGCAACGACAAAGGACACGGCGTGGCGGTTCCTGCCTCTTAGCCGGCCAAAGCAGCCCATCAACCACATGTAACCCTAAGCCTTAAAGACAGATCAGGCTTGAAATAGACATAGGTTCCAATCGGGGGCACAAAGTGCTGCTGTGCTGCACTTTGCACAACAGGGGTCTTTTTTGGACTCAATGCCAAGAAGCCAAAGGCGAGAGCCACGAACCATGCTAGCGCAGCTTCTGTCTGCATTTTCGGCCCATTTAAACCCAGTGTTTTGCTCCCTTTGAGCTCTACGCGTTCTGCTACCATAATACAAAGTTGACCCTTGCTCAGAGGCTTTGGAATACCCCCCAGATTCAGGGCAGTATTGTGTTATTTCGATAGCACATATAATAAAATTGGTACGATACAGAGAAGATTAGCATGGCCCCTGCGCAAGGATGACACGCAAATTCGTGAAGCGTTCCTCATTGCCAATTTGTAATGGTTTTTCCAACATAAATCCCGATTCCTATCAAGCAGAGGTGGAAGAAGTACTCAGAACTTCCAGTTAAGTAAAAGTGAGGTTGCTTCTCTTGTTTTACACAGTATTTTGTGTTTTTGTCCAATCGGGGCCACAAACTGCAGCACAGCAGCAGGGGTCTTTTTTGGACTCAATGCCTATAGTTACTCAATAGCTTTACTCTCTAATTGTGTGCTAGTACAGATTCCAAACAACAGTGAAGATATGTTGCATTTGCAGAGAATGGGAACCTAGTTTTCCTCTTGGCTTACAAAGATTCTACCACTCATCTGCCCACATTCACAAGACACCTTAACTACCACTACGCTGGCGAGGTCAACAACACGGTCAACAAGGTGGATTTTTCAAAAGATATGCTATATGCTCTAAGTCATTTAAGAAGGGATACAGTCCATCGGTCATCACTTAAAGTGATTTGATGTCGAGCATCTCACTGAGTTCTCAAATCAATGGGAGTCGGCACGGAGAACATCCCTCTTTACTTGTACACTCCAAAGACCTGTGTGTTTGCTGTAGCAGAGTCCAAGTGGTGTAGGCATTATACTTTTTTTTTCATTCAACAAAGAACTGTCTATTGCATTGGCCGGGAATCGGACCCGGGTCTCCCACGTGGCAGGTGAGAATTCTACCACTGAACCACCAATGCTGAATTATAAAGCCAAGCCACCATACGGCAGTTGAGGCGAAAAGTTCAGCCAACAAAGACTGTTTTCCAAGCAACCACGCTTCTATATTTCATTATAAGCTCTATATCCGTAAAGACATTCTAGTGTTCCTCCCTTAAATGGATTTGATGTTTAGCATCAAACTAGTGTTTTCTAATGCCGCGGAGTCTGCACGTATAACATGCCACACAACTCAAGCGTATTACCAAAGAGATAGGTTCCAATCGGGGGCACAAAGTGCAGCACAGCAGCAGGGGTCTTTTTTGGACTCAATGCCAAAGAAGCCACAGGTGAGAGCAACGAACCATGCTAGCGCAGCTGGGGGAAAGGGTGTGGCCTGGGATGTGGAAAAGCCAAGTGAGGGTCACCGCGGGGGCTTGGACTGGGACAACTACGTTGGTGTCTGTTCTCCAGGACGGCCTCCACAATTACTCTGGTTTCTCTTCAAAGCGTATAAGTCTTTCGCCTTTTACTAAAGACTTCCGTGGAGAGGAACACCTACGAGTTCAACCTATTTTTGGTAGGCTTGGCCATTTGGCTGAGCATTCTGAGTTTGTGAAAGACAAGAAAAGAGCAGTCATTCGCACGTGGGCGGTCCAAGCTACGCAGCGCCTCTGTTACGCCAGGTCCAAAGAGCCGCACCAAGACCTGCGGCGACTGCGCAACGAGTCCGGCCCCCGCAGCAAACGTTAGGTGTCATCGCTTCTCGGCCTTTTGGCTAAGATCAAGTGTAGTATCTGTTCTTATCAGTTTAATATCTGATACGTCCCCTATACGGGGACTATATATTAAATGGATTTTTAGCATTGGGAGCTGAAAGAGGGGCTTGCCCCATTCGCTCCACGCATCGACCCGGTATTGCAGCGCCTCCGGGAACGGTGCACCCATCTCATGACTTGTGCAAAAACAAACAAAGACGCATCTGGAAACCACAACAAATGGTTTCAATTGAGGGGAGAAACTGTAGCACATCAGCAGCGGATCTTTTTTGGACTCAATGCCAAAGAAGCTAAAGGTGACAAATTGAACTTGCCTTGGCTCTGGAGCGTGGCACGCAGAGGGAGGCTCACTCAGAGATATTTCGAGCCCAAAGGAAGGACACGCTCTGGGGAGGACACCAGAAAGTCTTTCCTGGAGCAAAGAAGCCGCCACACATGCAAGCTGTAGCCACGTTGTCTTTGACCTTTTCTTCAACACTATAATCAGGGGAGAGCGCGAACGCAGTCCCCCACTACCACAAATTATGCAGTCGAGATTCTCACATTTGGGGAATTCGCAGCGGTCAGCATAGCCGGGGTGCAATGGCCGAGCCTCGCCCTGGGTGAACCACCTTGGTGATCATGGTATCTCCCCTGCCAGGTAAGTATGAGTTGGACGGGTCAGAGGCAGGGCAGTGTTGCAACGACAAAGGACACGGCGTGGCGGTTCCTGCCTCTTAGCCGGCCAAAGCAGCCCATCAACCACATGTAACCCTAAGCCTTAAAGACAGATCAGGCTTGAAATAGACATAGGTTCCAATCGGGGGCACAAAGTGCTGCTGTGCTGCACTTTGCACAACAGGGGTCTTTTTTGGACTCAATGCCAAGAAGCCAAAGGCGAGAGCCACGAACCATGCTAGCGCAGCTTCTGTCTGCATTTTCGGCCCATTTAAACCCAGTGTTTTGCTCCCTTTGAGCTCTACGCGTTCTGCTACCATAATACAAAGTTGACCCTTGCTCAGAGGCTTTGGAATACCCCCCAGATGCAGGGCAGTATTGTGTTATTTCGATAGCACATATAATAAAATTGGTACGATACAGAGAAGATTAGCATGGCCCCTGCGCAAGGATGACACGCAAATTCGTGAAGCGTTCCTCATTGCCAATTTGTAATGATTTTTCCAACATAAATCCCGATTCCTATCAAGCAGAGGTGGAAGAAGTACTCAGAACTTCCAGTTAAGTAAAAGTGAGGTTGCTTCTCTTGTTTTACACAGTATTTTGTGTTTTTGTCCAATCGGGGCCACAAACTGCAGCACAGCAGCAGGGGTCATTTTTGGACTCAATGCCTATAGTCACTCAATAGCTTTACTCTCTAATTGTGTGCTAGTACAGATTCCAAACAACAGTGAAGATATGTTGCATTTGCAGAGAATGGGAACCTAGTTTTCCTCTTGGCTTACAAAGATTCTACCACTCATCTGCCCACATTCACAAGACACCTTAACTACCACTACGCTGGCGAGGTCAACAACACGGTCAACAAGGTGGATTTTTCAAAAGATATGCTATATGCTCTAAGTCATTTAAGAAGGGATACAGTCCATCGGTCATCACTTAAAGTGATTTGATGTCGAGCATCTCACTGAGTTCTCAAATCAATGGGAGTCGGCACGGAGAACATCCCTCTTTACTTGTACACTCCAAAGACCTGTGTGTTTGCTGTAGCAAAGTCCAAGTGGTGTAGGCATTATACTTTTTTTTTCATTCAACAAAGAACTGTCTATTGCATTGGCCGGGAATCGGACCCGGGTCTCCCACGTGGCAGGTGAGAATTCTACCACTGAACCACCAATGCTGAATTATAAAGCCAAGCCACCATACGGCAGTTGAGGCGAAAAGTTCAGCCAACAAAGACTGTTTTCCAAGCAACCACGCTTCTATATTTCATTATAAGCTCTATATCCGTAAAGACATTCTAGTGTTCCTCCCTTAAATGGATTTGATGTTTAGCATCAAACTAGTGTTTTCTAATGCCGCGGAGTCAGCACGTATAACATGCCACACAACTCAAGCGTATTACCAAAGAGATAGGTTCCAATCGGGGGCACAAAGTGCAGCACAGCAGCAGGGGTCTTTTTTGGACTCAATGCCAAAGAAGCCACAGGTGAGAGCAACGAACCATGCTAGCGCAGCTGGGGGAAAGGGTGTGGCCTGGGATGTGGAAAAGCCAAGTGAGGGTCACCGCGGGGGCTTGGACTGGGACAACTACGTTGGTGTCTGTTCTCCAGGACGGCCTCCACAATTACTCTGGTTTCTCTTCAAAGCGTATAAGTCTTTCGCCTTTTACTAAAGACTTCCGTGGAGAGGAACACCTACGAGTTCAACCTATTTTTGGTAGGCTTGGCCATTTGGCTGAGCATTCTGAGTTTGTGAAAGACAAGAAAAGAGCAGTCATTCGCACGTGGGCGGTCCAAGCTACGCAGCGCCTCTGTTACGCCAGGTCCAGAGAGCCGCACCAAGACCTGCGGCGACTGCGCAACGAGTCCGGCCCCCGCAGCAAACGTTAGGTGTCATCGCTTCTCGGCCTTTTGGCTAAGATCAAGTGTAGTATCTGTTCTTTTCAGTTTAATATCTGATACGTCCCCTATACGGGGACTATATATTAAATGGATTTTTAGCATTGGGAGCTGAAAGAGGGGCTTGCCCCATTCGCTTCACGCATCGACCCGGTATTGCAGCGCCTCCGGGAACGGTGCACCCATCTCATGACTTGTGCAAAAACAAACAAAGACGCATCTGGAAACCACAACAAATGGTTTCAATTGAGGGGAGAAACTGTAGCACATCAGCAGCGGATCTTTTTTGGACTCAATGCCAAAGAAGCTAAAGGTGACAAATTGAACTTGCCTTGGCTCTGGAGCGTGGCACGCAGAGGGAGGCTCACTCAGAGATATTTCGAGCCCAAAGGAAGGACACGCTCTGGGGAGGACATCGGCACCAGAAAGTCTTTCCTGGAGCAAAGAAGCCGCCACACATGCAAGCTGTAGCCACGTTGTCTTTGACCTTTTCTTCAACACTATAATCAGGGGAGAGCGCGAACGCAGTCCCCCACTACCACAAATTATGCAGTCGAGATTCTCACATTTGGGGAATTCGCAGCGGTCAGCATAGCCGGGGTGCAATGGCCGAGCCTCGCCCTGGGTGAACCACCTTGGTGATCATGGTATCTCCCCTGCCAGGTAAGTATGAGTTGGACGGGTCAGAGGCAGGGCAGTGTTGCAACGACAAAGGACACGGCGTGGCGGTTCCTGCCTCTTAGCCGGCCAAAGCAGCCCATCAACCACATGTAACCCTAAGCCTTAAAGACAGATCAGGCTTGAAATAGACATAGGTTCCAATCGGGGGCACAAAGTGCAGCACAGCAGCAGGGGTCTTTTTTGGACTCAATGCCAAGAAGCCAAAGGCGAGAGCCACGAACCATGCTAGCGCAGCTTCTGTCTGCATTTTCGGCCCATTTAAACCCAGTGTTTTGCTCCCTTTGAGCTCTACGCGTTCTGCTACCATAATACAAAGTTGACCCTTGCTCAGAGGCTTTGGAATACCCCCCAGATGCAGGGCAGTATTGTGTTATTTCGATAGCACATATAATAAAATTGGTACGATACAGAGAAGATTAGCATGGCCCCTGCGCAAGGATGACACGCAAATTCGTGAAGCGTTCCTCATTGCCAATTTGTAATGATTTTTCCAACATAAATCCCGATTCCTATCAAGCAGAGGTGGAAGAAGTACTCAGAACTTCCAGTTAAGTAAAAGTGAGGTTGCTTCTCTTGTTTTACACAGTATTTTGTGTTTTTGTCCAATCGGGGCCACAAACTGCAGCACAGCAGCAGGGGTCATTTTTGGACTCAATGCCTATAGTCACTCAATAGCTTTACTCTCTAATTGTGTGCTAGTACAGATTCCAAACAACAGTGAAGATATGTTGCATTTGCAGAGAATGGGAACCTAGTTTTCCTCTTGGCTTACAAAGATTCTACCACTCATCTGCCCACATTCACAAGACACCTTAACTACCACTACGCTGGCGAGGTCAACAACACGGTCAACAAGGTGGATTTTTCAAAAGATATGCTATATGCTCTAAGTCATTTAAGAAGGGATACAGTCCATCGGTCATCACTTAAAGTGATTTGATGTCGAGCATCTCACTGAGTTCTCAAATCAATGGGAGTCGGCACGGAGAACATCCCTCTTTACTTGTACACTCCAAAGACCTGTGTGTTTGCTGTAGCAAAGTCCAAGTGGTGTAGGCATTATACTTTTTTTTTCATTCAACAAAGAACTGTCTATTGCATTGGCCGGGAATCGGACCCGGGTCTCCCACGTGGCAGGTGAGAATTCTACCACTGAACCACCAATGCTGAATTATAAAGCCAAGCCACCATACGGCAGTTGAGGCGAAAAGTTCAGCCAACAAAGACTGTTTTCCAAGCAACCACGCTTCTATATTTCATTATAAGCTCTATATCCGTAAAGACATTCTAGTGTTCCTCCCTTAAATGGATTTGATGTTTAGCATCAAACTAGTGTTTTCTAATGCCGCGGAGTCAGCACGTATAACATGCCACACAACTCAAGCGTATTACCAAAGAGATAGGTTCCAATCGGGGGCACAAAGTGCAGCACAGCAGCAGGGGTCTTTTTTGGACTCAATGCCAAAGAAGCCACAGGTGAGAGCAACGAACCATGCTAGCGCAGCTGGGGGAAAGGGTGTGGCCTGGGATGTGGAAAAGCCAAGTGAGGGTCACCGCGGGGGCTTGGACTGGGACAACTACATTGGTGTCTGTTCTCCAGGACGGCCTCCACAATTACTCTGGTTTCTCTTCAAAGCGTATAAGTCTTTCGCCTTTTACTAAAGACTTCCGTGGAGAGGAACACCTACGAGTTCAACCTATTTTTGGTAGGCTTGGCCATTTGGCTGAGCATTCTGAGTTTGTGAAAGACAAGAAAAGAGCAGTCATTCGCACGTGGGCGGTCCAAGCTACGCAGCGCCTCTGTTACGCCAGGTCCAAAGAGCCGCACCAAGACCTGCGGCGACTGCGCAACGAGTCCGGCCCCCGCAGCAAACGTTAGGTGTCATCGCTTCTCGGCCTTTTGGCTAAGATCAAGTGTAGTATCTGTTCTTATCAGTTTAATATCTGATACGTCCCCTATACGGGGACTATATATTAAATGGATTTTTAGCATTGGGAGCTGAAAGAGGGGCTTGCCCCATTCGCTCCACGCATCGACCCGGTATTGCAGCGCCTCCGGGAACGGTGCACCCATCTCATGACTTGTGCAAAAACAAACAAAGACGCATCTGGAAACCACAACAAATGGTTTCAATTGAGGGGAGAAACTGTAGCACATCAGCAGCGGATCTTTTTTGGACTCAATGCCAAAGAAGCTAAAGGTGACAAATTGAACTTGCCTTGGCTCTGGAGCGTGGCACGCAGAGGGAGGCTCACTCAGAGATATTTCGAGCCCAAAGGAAGGACACGCTCTGGGGAGGACACCAGAAAGTCTTTCCTGGAGCAAAGAAGCCGCCACACATGCAAGCTGTAGCCACGTTGTCTTTGACCTTTTCTTCAACACTATAATCAGGGGAGAGCGCGAACGCAGTCCCCCACTACCACAAATTATGCAGTCGAGATTCTCACATTTGGGGAATTCGCAGCGGTCAGCATAGCCGGGGTGCAATGGCCGAGCCTCGCCCTGGGTGAACCACCTTGGTGATCATGGTATGTCCCCTGCCAGGTAAGTATGAGTTGAACGGGTCAGAGGCAGGGCAGTGTTGCAACGACAAAGGACACGGCGTGGCGGTTCCTGCCTCTTAGCCGGCCAAAGCAGCCCATCAACCACATGTAACCCTAAGCCTTAAAGACAGATCAGGCTTGAAATAGACATAGGTTCCAATCGGGGGCACAAAGTGCTGCTGTGCTGCACTTTGCACAACAGGGGTCTTTTTTGGACTCAATGCCAAGAAGCCAAAGGCGAGAGCCACGAACCATGCTAGCGCAGCTTCTGTCTGCATTTTCGGCCCATTTAAACCCAGTGTTTTGCTCCCTTTGAGCTCTACGCGTTCTGCTACCATAATACAAAGTTGACCCTTGCTCAGAGGCTTTGGAATACCCCCCAGATTCAGGGCAGTATTGTGTTATTTCGATAGCACATATAATAAAATTGGTACGATACAGAGAAGATTAGCATGGCCCCTGCGCAAGGATGACACGCAAATTCGTGAAGCGTTCCTCATTGCCAATTTGTAATGGTTTTTCCAACATAAATCCCGATTCCTATCAAGCAGAGGTGGAAGAAGTACTCAGAACTTCCAGTTAAGTAAAAGTGAGGTTGCTTCTCTTGTTTTACACAGTATTTTGTGTTTTTGTCCAATCGGGGCCACAAACTGCAGCACAGCAGCAGGGGTCTTTTTTGGACTCAATGCCTATAGTTACTCAATAGCTTTACTCTCTAATTGTGTGCTAGTACAGATTCCAAACAACAGTGAAGATATGTTGCATTTGCAGAGAATGGGAACCTAGTTTTCCTCTTGGCTTACAAAGATTCTACCACTCATCTGCCCACATTCACAAGACACCTTAACTACCACTACGCTGGCGAGGTCAACAACACGGTCAACAAGGTGGATTTTTCAAAAGATATGCTATATGCTCTAAGTCATTTAAGAAGGGATACAGTCCATCGGTCATCACTTAAAGTGATTTGATGTCGAGCATCTCACTGAGTTCTCAAATCAATGGGAGTCGGCACGGAGAACATCCCTCTTTACTTGTACACTCCAAAGACCTGTGTGTTTGCTGTAGCAGAGTCCAAGTGGTGTAGGCATTATACTTTTTTTTTCATTCAACAAAGAACTGTCTATTGCATTGGCCGGGAATCGGACCCGGGTCTCCCACGTGGCAGGTGAGAATTCTACCACTGAACCACCAATGCTGAATTATAAAGCCAAGCCACCATACGGCAGTTGAGGCGAAAAGTTCAGCCAACAAAGACTGTTTTCCAAGCAACCACGCTTCTATATTTCATTATAAGCTCTATATCCGTAAAGACATTCTAGTGTTCCTCCCTTAAATGGATTTGATGTTTAGCATCAAACTAGTGTTTTCTAATGCCGCGGAGTCAGCACGTATAACATGCCACACAACTCAAGCGTATTACCAAAGAGATAGGTTCCAATCGGGGGCACAAAGTGCAGCACAGCAGCAGGGGTCTTTTTTGGACTCAATGCCAAAGAAGCCACAGGTGAGAGCAACGAACCATGCTAGCGCAGCTGGGGGAAAGGGTGTGGCCTGGGATGTGGAAAAGCCAAGTGAGGGTCACCGCGGGGGCTTGGACTGGGACAACTACGTTGGTGTCTGTTCTCCAGGACGGCCTCCACAATTACTCTGGTTTCTCTTCAAAGCGTATAAGTCTTTCGCCTTTTACTAAAGACTTCCGTGGAGAGGAACACCTACGAGTTCAACCTATTTTTGGTAGGCTTGGCCATTTGGCTGAGCATTCTGAGTTTGTGAAAGACAAGAAAAGAGCAGTCATTCGCACGTGGGCGGTCCAAGCTACGCAGCGCCTCTGTTACGCCAGGTCCAAAGAGCCGCACCAAGACCTGCGGCGACTGCGCAACGAGTCCGGCCCCCGCAGCAAACGTTAGGTGTCATCGCTTCTCGGCCTTTTGGCTAAGATCAAGTGTAGTATCTGTTCTTATCAGTTTAATATCTGATACGTCCCCTATACGGGGACTATATATTAAATGGATTTTTAGCATTGGGAGCTGAAAGAGGGGCTTGCCCCATTCGCTCCACGCATCGACCCGGTATTGCAGCGCCTCCGGGAACGGTGCACCCATCTCATGACTTGTGCAAAAACAAACAAAGACGCATCTGGAAACCACAACAAATGGTTTCAATTGAGGGGAGAAACTGTAGCACATCAGCAGCGGATCTTTTTTGGACTCAATGCCAAAGAAGCTAAAGGTGACAAATTGAACTTGCCTTGGCTCTGGAGCGTGGCACGCAGAGGGAGGCTCACTCAGAGATATTTCGAGCCCAAAGGAAGGACACGCTCTGGGGAGGACACCAGAAAGTCTTTCCTGGAGCAAAGAAGCCGCCACACATGCAAGCTGTAGCCACGTTGTCTTTGACCTTTTCTTCAACACTATAATCAGGGGAGAGCGCGAACGCAGTCCCCCACTACCACAAATTATGCAGTCGAGATTCTCACATTTGGGGAATTCGCAGCGGTCAGCATAGCCGGGGTGCAATGGCCGAGCCTCGCCCTGGGTGAACCACCTTGGTGATCATGGTATCTCCCCTGCCAGGTAAGTATGAGTTGGACGGGTCAGAGGCAGGGCAGTGTTGCAACGACAAAGGACACGGCGTGGCGGTTCCTGCCTCTTAGCCGGCCAAAGCAGCCCATCAACCACATGTAACCCTAAGCCTTAAAGACAGATCAGGCTTGAAATAGACATAGGTTCCAATCGGGGGCACAAAGTGCTGCTGTGCTGCACTTTGCACAACAGGGGTCTTTTTTGGACTCAATGCCAAGAAGCCAAAGGCGAGAGCCACGAACCATGCTAGCGCAGCTTCTGTCTGCATTTTCGGCCCATTTAAACCCAGTGTTTTGCTCCCTTTGAGCTCTACGCGTTCTGCTACCATAATACAAAGTTGACCCTTGCTCAGAGGCTTTGGAATACCCCCCAGATGCAGGGCAGTATTGTGTTATTTCGATAGCACATATAATAAAATTGGTACGATACAGAGAAGATTAGCATGGCCCCTGCGCAAGGATGACACGCAAATTCGTGAAGCGTTCCTCATTGCCAATTTGTAATGATTCTTCCAACATAAATCCCGATTCCTATCAAGCAGAGGTGGAAGAAGTACTCAGAACTTCCAGTTAAGTAAAAGTGAGGTTGCTTCTCTTGTTTTACACAGTATTTTGTGTTTTTGTCCAATCGGGGCCACAAACTGCAGCACAGCAGCAGGGGTCTTTTTTGGACTCAATGCCTATAGTCACTCAATAGCTTTACTCTCTAATTGTGTGCTAGTACAGATTCCAAACAACAGTGAAGATATGTTGCATTTGCAGAGAATGGGAACCTAGTTTTCCTCTTGGCTTACAAAGATTCTACCACTCATCTGCCCACATTCACAAGACACCTTAACTACCACTACGCTGGCGAGGTCAACAACACGGTCAACAAGGTGGATTTTTCAAAAGATATGCTATATGCTCTAAGTCATTTAAGAAGGGATACAGTCCATCGGTCATCACTTAAAGTGATTTGATGTCGAGCATCTCACTGAGTTCTCAAATCAATGGGAGTCGGCACGGAGAACATCCCTCTTTACTTGTACACTCCAAAGACCTGTGTGTTTGCTGTAGCAGAGTCCAAGTGGTGTAGGCATTATACTTTTTTTTTCATTCAACAAAGAACTGTCTATTGCATTGGCCGGGAATCGGACCCGGGTCTCCCACGTGGCAGGTGAGAATTCTACCACTGAACCACCAATGCTGAATTATAAAGCCAAGCCACCATACGGCAGTTGAGGCGAAAAGTTCAGCCAACAAAGACTGTTTTCCAAGCAACCACGCTTCTATATTTCATTATAAGCTCTATATCCGTAAAGACATTCTAGTGTTCCTCCCTTAAATGGATTTGATGTTTAGCATCAAACTAGTGTTTTCTAATGCCGCGGAGTCAGCACGTATAACATGCCACACAACTCAAGCGTATTACCAAAGAGATAGGTTCCAATCGGGGGCACAAAGTGCAGCACAGCAGCAGGGGTCTTTTTTGGACTCAATGCCAAAGAAGCCACAGGTGAGAGCAACGAACCATGCTAGCGCAGCTGGGGGAAAGGGTGTGGCCTGGGATGTGGAAAAGCCAAGTGAGGGTCACCGCGGGGGCTTGGACTGGGACAACTACATTGGTGTCTGTTCTCCAGGACGGCCTCCACAATTACTCTGGTTTCTCTTCAAAGCGTATAAGTCTTTCGCCTTTTACTAAAGACTTCCGTGGAGAGGAACACCTACGAGTTCAACCTATTTTTGGTAGGCTTGGCCATTTGGCTGAGCATTCTGAGTTTGTGAAAGACAAGAAAAGAGCAGTCATTCGCACGTGGGCGGTCCAAGCTACGCAGCGCCTCTGTTACGCCAGGTCCAAAGAGCCGCACCAAGACCTGCGGCGACTGCGCAACGAGTCCGGCCCCCGCAGCAAACGTTAGGTGTCATCGCTTCTCGGCCTTTTGGCTAAGATCAAGTGTAGTATCTGTTCTTATCAGTTTAATATCTGATACGTCCCCTATACGGGGACTATATATTAAATGGATTTTTAGCATTGGGAGCTGAAAGAGGGGCTTGCCCCATTCGCTCCACGCATCGACCCGGTATTGCAGCGCCTCCGGGAACGGTGCACCCATCTCATGACTTGTGCAAAAACAAACAAAGACGCATCTGGAAACCACAACAAATGGTTTCAATTGAGGGGAGAAACTGTAGCACATCAGCAGCGGATCTTTTTTGGACTCAATGCCAAAGAAGCTAAAGGTGACAAATTGAACTTGCCTTGGCTCTGGAGCGTGGCACGCAGAGGGAGGCTCACTCAGAGATATTTCGAGCCCAAAGGAAGGACACGCTCTGGGGAGGACACCAGAAAGTCTTTCCTGGAGCAAAGAAGCCGCCACACATGCAAGCTGTAGCCACGTTGTCTTTGACCTTTTCTTCAACACTATAATCAGGGGAGAGCGCGAACGCAGTCCCCCACTACCACAAATTATGCAGTCGAGATTCTCACATTTGGGGAATTCGCAGCGGTCAGCATAGCCGGGGTGCAATGGCCGAGCCTCGCCCTGGGTGAACCACCTTGGTGATCATGGTATGTCCCCTGCCAGGTAAGTATGAGTTGAACGGGTCAGAGGCAGGGCAGTGTTGCAACGACAAAGGACACGGCGTGGCGGTTCCTGCCTCTTAGCCGGCCAAAGCAGCCCATCAACCACATGTAACCCTAAGCCTTAAAGACAGATCAGGCTTGAAATAGACATAGGTTCCAATCGGGGGCACAAAGTGCTGCTGTGCTGCACTTTGCACAACAGGGGTCTTTTTTGGACTCAATGCCAAGAAGCCAAAGGCGAGAGCCACGAACCATGCTAGCGCAGCTTCTGTCTGCATTTTCGGCCCATTTAAACCCAGTGTTTTGCTCCCTTTGAGCTCTACGCGTTCTGCTACCATAATACAAAGTTGACCCTTGCTCAGAGGCTTTGGAATACCCCCCAGATTCAGGGCAGTATTGTGTTATTTCGATAGCACATATAATAAAATTGGTACGATACAGAGAAGATTAGCATGGCCCCTGCGCAAGGATGACACGCAAATTCGTGAAGCGTTCCTCATTGCCAATTTGTAATGGTTTTTCCAACATAAATCCCGATTCCTATCAAGCAGAGGTGGAAGAAGTACTCAGAACTTCCAGTTAAGTAAAAGTGAGGTTGCTTCTCTTGTTTTACACAGTATTTTGTGTTTTTGTCCAATCGGGGCCACAAACTGCAGCACAGCAGCAGGGGTCTTTTTTGGACTCAATGCCTATAGTTACTCAATAGCTTTACTCTCTAATTGTGTGCTAGTACAGATTCCAAACAACAGTGAAGATATGTTGCATTTGCAGAGAATGGGAACCTAGTTTTCCTCTTGGCTTACAAAGATTCTACCACTCATCTGCCCACATTCACAAGACACCTTAACTACCACTACGCTGGCGAGGTCAACAACACGGTCAACAAGGTGGATTTTTCAAAAGATATGCTATATGCTCTAAGTCATTTAAGAAGGGATACAGTCCATCGGTCATCACTTAAAGTGATTTGATGTCGAGCATCTCACTGAGTTCTCAAATCAATGGGAGTCGGCACGGAGAACATCCCTCTTTACTTGTACACTCCAAAGACCTGTGTGTTTGCTGTAGCAGAGTCCAAGTGGTGTAGGCATTATACTTTTTTTTTCATTCAACAAAGAACTGTCTATTGCATTGGCCGGGAATCGGACCCGGGTCTCCCACGTGGCAGGTGAGAATTCTACCACTGAACCACCAATGCTGAATTATAAAGCCAAGCCACCATACGGCAGTTGAGGCGAAAAGTTCAGCCAACAAAGACTGTTTTCCAAGCAACCACGCTTCTATATTTCATTATAAGCTCTATATCCGTAAAGACATTCTAGTGTTCCTCCCTTAAATGGATTTGATGTTTAGCATCAAACTAGTGTTTTCTAATGCCGCGGAGTCAGCACGTATAACATGCCACACAACTCAAGCGTATTACCAAAGAGATAGGTTCCAATCGGGGGCACAAAGTGCAGCACAGCAGCAGGGGTCTTTTTTGGACTCAATGCCAAAGAAGCCACAGGTGAGAGCAACGAACCATGCTAGCGCAGCTGGGGGAAAGGGTGTGGCCTGGGATGTGGAAAAGCCAAGTGAGGGTCACCGCGGGGGCTTGGACTGGGACAACTACGTTGGTGTCTGTTCTCCAGGACGGCCTCCACAATTACTCTGGTTTCTCTTCAAAGCGTATAAGTCTTTCGCCTTTTACTAAAGACTTCCGTGGAGAGGAACACCTACGAGTTCAACCTATTTTTGGTAGGCTTGGCCATTTGGCTGAGCATTCTGAGTTTGTGAAAGACAAGAAAAGAGCAGTCATTCGCACGTGGGCGGTCCAAGCTACGCAGCGCCTCTGTTACGCCAGGTCCAAAGAGCCGCACCAAGACCTGCGGCGACTGCGCAACGAGTCCGGCCCCCGCAGCAAACGTTAGGTGTCATCGCTTCTCGGCCTTTTGGCTAAGATCAAGTGTAGTATCTGTTCTTATCAGTTTAATATCTGATACGTCCCCTATACGGGGACTATATATTAAATGGATTTTTAGCATTGGGAGCTGAAAGAGGGGCTTGCCCCATTCGCTCCACGCATCGACCCGGTATTGCAGCGCCTCCGGGAACGGTGCACCCATCTCATGACTTGTGCAAAAACAAACAAAGACGCATCTGGAAACCACAACAAATGGTTTCAATTGAGGGGAGAAACTGTAGCACATCAGCAGCGGATCTTTTTTGGACTCAATGCCAAAGAAGCTAAAGGTGACAAATTGAACTTGCCTTGGCTCTGGAGCGTGGCACGCAGAGGGAGGCTCACTCAGAGATATTTCGAGCCCAAAGGAAGGACACGCTCTGGGGAGGACACCAGAAAGTCTTTCCTGGAGCAAAGAAGCCGCCACACATGCAAGCTGTAGCCACGTTGTCTTTGACCTTTTCTTCAACACTATAATCAGGGGAGAGCGCGAACGCAGTCCCCCACTACCACAAATTATGCAGTCGAGATTCTCACATTTGGGGAATTCGCAGCGGTCAGCATAGCCGGGGTGCAATGGCCGAGCCTCGCCCTGGGTGAACCACCTTGGTGATCATGGTATGTCCCCTGCCAGGTAAGTATGAGTTGAACGGGTCAGAGGCAGGGCAGTGTTGCAACGACAAAGGACACGGCGTGGCGGTTCCTGCCTCTTAGCCGGCCAAAGCAGCCCATCAACCACATGTAACCCTAAGCCTTAAAGACAGATCAGGCTTGAAATAGACATAGGTTCCAATCGGGGGCACAAAGTGCTGCTGTGCTGCACTTTGCACAACAGGGGTCTTTTTTGGACTCAATGCCAAGAAGCCAAAGGCGAGAGCCACGAACCATGCTAGCGCAGCTTCTGTCTGCATTTTCGGCCCATTTAAACCCAGTGTTTTGCTCCCTTTGAGCTCTACGCGTTCTGCTACCATAATACAAAGTTGACCCTTGCTCAGAGGCTTTGGAATACCCCCCAGATTCAGGGCAGTATTGTGTTATTTCGATAGCACATATAATAAAATTGGTACGATACAGAGAAGATTAGCATGGCCCCTGCGCAAGGATGACACGCAAATTCGTGAAGCGTTCCTCATTGCCAATTTGTAATGGTTTTTCCAACATAAATCCCGATTCCTATCAAGCAGAGGTGGAAGAAGTACTCAGAACTTCCAGTTAAGTAAAAGTGAGGTTGCTTCTCTTGTTTTACACAGTATTTTGTGTTTTTGTCCAATCGGGGCCACAAACTGCAGCACAGCAGCAGGGGTCTTTTTTGGACTCAATGCCTATAGTTACTCAATAGCTTTACTCTCTAATTGTGTGCTAGTACAGATTCCAAACAACAGTGAAGATATGTTGCATTTGCAGAGAATGGGAACCTAGTTTTCCTCTTGGCTTACAAAGATTCTACCACTCATCTGCCCACATTCACAAGACACCTTAACTACCACTACGCTGGCGAGGTCAACAACACGGTCAACAAGGTGGATTTTTCAAAAGATATGCTATATGCTCTAAGTCATTTAAGAAGGGATACAGTCCATCGGTCATCACTTAAAGTGATTTGATGTCGAGCATCTCACTGAGTTCTCAAATCAATGGGAGTCGGCACGGAGAACATCCCTCTTTACTTGTACACTCCAAAGACCTGTGTGTTTGCTGTAGCAGAGTCCAAGTGGTGTAGGCATTATACTTTTTTTTTCATTCAACAAAGAACTGTCTATTGCATTGGCCGGGAATCGGACCCGGGTCTCCCACGTGGCAGGTGAGAATTCTACCACTGAACCACCAATGCTGAATTATAAAGCCAAGCCACCATACGGCAGTTGAGGCGAAAAGTTCAGCCAACAAAGACTGTTTTCCAAGCAACCACGCTTCTATATTTCATTATAAGCTCTATATCCGTAAAGACATTCTAGTGTTCCTCCCTTAAATGGATTTGATGTTTAGCATCAAACTAGTGTTTTCTAATGCCGCGGAGTCAGCACGTATAACATGCCACACAACTCAAGCGTATTACCAAAGAGATAGGTTCCAATCGGGGGCACAAAGTGCAGCACAGCAGCAGGGGTCTTTTTTGGACTCAATGCCAAAGAAGCCACAGGTGAGAGCAACGAACCATGCTAGCGCAGCTGGGGGAAAGGGTGTGGCCTGGGATGTGGAAAAGCCAAGTGAGGGTCACCGCGGGGGCTTGGACTGGGACAACTACGTTGGTGTCTGTTCTCCAGGACGGCCTCCACAATTACTCTGGTTTCTCTTCAAAGCGTATAAGTCTTTCGCCTTTTACTAAAGACTTCCGTGGAGAGGAACACCTACGAGTTCAACCTATTTTTGGTAGGCTTGGCCATTTGGCTGAGCATTCTGAGTTTGTGAAAGACAAGAAAAGAGCAGTCATTCGCACGTGGGCGGTCCAAGCTACGCAGCGCCTCTGTTACGCCAGGTCCAAAGAGCCGCACCAAGACCTGCGGCGACTGCGCAACGAGTCCGGCCCCCGCAGCAAACGTTAGGTGTCATCGCTTCTCGGCCTTTTGGCTAAGATCAAGTGTAGTATCTGTTCTTATCAGTTTAATATCTGATACGTCCCCTATACGGGGACTATATATTAAATGGATTTTTAGCATTGGGAGCTGAAAGAGGGGCTTGCCCCATTCGCTCCACGCATCGACCCGGTATTGCAGCGCCTCCGGGAACGGTGCACCCATCTCATGACTTGTGCAAAAACAAACAAAGACGCATCTGGAAACCACAACAAATGGTTTCAATTGAGGGGAGAAACTGTAGCACATCAGCAGCGGATCTTTTTTGGACTCAATGCCAAAGAAGCTAAAGGTGACAAATTGAACTTGCCTTGGCTCTGGAGCGTGGCACGCAGAGGGAGGCTCACTCAGAGATATTTCGAGCCCAAAGGAAGGACACGCTCTGGGGAGGACACCAGAAAGTCTTTCCTGGAGCAAAGAAGCCGCCACACATGCAAGCTGTAGCCACGTTGTCTTTGACCTTTTCTTCAACACTATAATCAGGGGAGAGCGCGAACGCAGTCCCCCACTACCACAAATTATGCAGTCGAGATTCTCACATTTGGGGAATTCGCAGCGGTCAGCATAGCCGGGGTGCAATGGCCGAGCCTCGCCCTGGGTGAACCACCTTGGTGATCATGGTATCTCCCCTGCCAGGTAAGTATGAGTTGGACGGGTCAGAGGCAGGGCAGTGTTGCAACGACAAAGGACACGGCGTGGCGGTTCCTGCCTCTTAGCCGGCCAAAGCAGCCCATCAACCACATGTAACCCTAAGCCTTAAAGACAGATCAGGCTTGAAATAGACATAGGTTCCAATCGGGGGCACAAAGTGCTGCTGTGCTGCACTTTGCACAACAGGGGTCTTTTTTGGACTCAATGCCAAGAAGCCAAAGGCGAGAGCCACGAACCATGCTAGCGCAGCTTCTGTCTGCATTTTCGGCCCATTTAAACCCAGTGTTTTGCTCCCTTTGAGCTCTACGCGTTCTGCTACCATAATACAAAGTTGACCCTTGCTCAGAGGCTTTGGAATACCCCCCAGATGCAGGGCAGTATTGTGTTATTTCGATAGCACATATAATAAAATTGGTACGATACAGAGAAGATTAGCATGGCCCCTGCGCAAGGATGACACGCAAATTCGTGAAGCGTTCCTCATTGCCAATTTGTAATGATTTTTCCAACATAAATCCCGATTCCTATCAAGCAGAGGTGGAAGAAGTACTCAGAACTTCCAGTTAAGTAAAAGTGAGGTTGCTTCTCTTGTTTTACACAGTATTTTGTGTTTTTGTCCAATCGGGGCCACAAACTGCAGCACAGCAGCAGGGGTCATTTTTGGACTCAATGCCTATAGTCACTCAATAGCTTTACTCTCTAATTGTGTGCTAGTACAGATTCCAAACAACAGTGAAGATATGTTGCATTTGCAGAGAATGGGAACCTAGTTTTCCTCTTGGCTTACAAAGATTCTACCACTCATCTGCCCACATTCACAAGACACCTTAACTACCACTACGCTGGCGAGGTCAACAACACGGTCAACAAGGTGGATTTTTCAAAAGATATGCTATATGCTCTAAGTCATTTAAGAAGGGATACAGTCCATCGGTCATCACTTAAAGTGATTTGATGTCGAGCATCTCACTGAGTTCTCAAATCAATGGGAGTCGGCACGGAGAACATCCCTCTTTACTTGTACACTCCAAAGACCTGTGTGTTTGCTGTAGTAAAGTCCAAGTGGTGTAGGCATTATACTTTTTTTTTCATTCAACAAAGAACTGTCTATTGCATTGGCCGGGAATCGGACCCGGGTCTCCCACGTGGCAGGTGAGAATTCTACCACTGAACCACCAATGCTGAATTATAAAGCCAAGCCACCATACGGCAGTTGAGGCGAAAAGTTCAGCCAACAAAGACTGTTTTCCAAGCAACCACGCTTCTATATTTCATTATAAGCTCTATATCCGTAAAGACATTCTAGTGTTCCTCCCTTAAATGGATTTGATGTTTAGCATCAAACTAGTGTTTTCTAATGCCGCGGAGTCAGCACGTATAACATGCCACACAACTCAAGCGTATTACCAAAGAGATAGGTTCCAATCGGGGGCACAAAGTGCAGCACAGCAGCAGGGGTCTTTTTTGGACTCAATGCCAAAGAAGCCACAGGTGAGAGCAACGAACCATGCTAGCGCAGCTGGGGGAAAGGGTGTGGCCTGGGATGTGGAAAAGCCAAGTGAGGGTCACCGCGGGGGCTTGGACTGGGACAACTACGTTGGTGTCTGTTCTCCAGGACGGCCTCCACAATTACTCTGGTTTCTCTTCAAAGCGTATAAGTCTTTCGCCTTTTACTAAAGACTTCCGTGGAGAGGAACACCTACGAGTTCAACCTATTTTTGGTAGGCTTGGCCATTTGGCTGAGCATTCTGAGTTTGTGAAAGACAAGAAAAGAGCAGTCATTCGCACGTGGGCGGTCCAAGCTACGCAGCGCCTCTGTTACGCCAGGTCCAGAGAGCCGCACCAAGACCTGCGGCGACTGCGCAACGAGTGCGGCCCCCGCAGCAAACGTTAGGTGTCATCGCTTCTCGGCCTTTTGGCTAAGATCAAGTGTAGTATCTGTTCTTATCAGTTTAATATCTGATACGTCCCCTATACGGGGACTATATATTAAATGGATTTTTAGCATTGGGAGCTGAAAGAGGGGCTTGCCCCACTCGCTTCACGCATCGACCCGGTATTGCAGCGCCTCCGGGAACGGTGCACCCATCTCATGACTTGTGCAAAAACAAACAAAGACGCATCTGGAAACCACAACAAATGGTTTCAATTGAGGGGAGAAACTGTAGCACATCAGCAGCGGATCTTTTTTGGACTCAATGCCAAAGAAGCTAAAGGTGACAAATTGAACTTGCCTTGGCTCTGGAGCGTGGCACGCAGAGGGAGGCTCACTCAGAGATATTTCGAGCCCAAAGGAAGGACACGCTCTGGGGAGGACATCGGCACCAGAAAGTCTTTCCTGGAGCAAAGAAGCCGCCACACATGCAAGCTGTAGCCACGTTGTCTTTGACCTTTTCTTCAACACTATAATCAGGGGAGAGCGCGAACGCAGTCCCCCACTACCACAAATTATGCAGTCGAGATTCTCACATTTGGGGAATTCGCAGCGGTCAGCATAGCCGGGGTGCAATGGCCGAGCCTCGCCCTGGGTGAACCACCTTGGTGATCATGGTATCTCCCCTGCCAGGTAAGTATGAGTTGGACGGGTCAGAGGCAGGGCAGTGTTGCAACGACAAAGGACACGGCGTGGCGGTTCCTGCCTCTTAGCCGGCCAAAGCAGCCCATCAACCACATGTAACCCTAAGCCTTAAAGACAGATCAGGCTTGAAATAGACATAGGTTCCAATCGGGGGCACAAAGTGCAGCACAGCAGCAGGGGTCTTTTTTGGACTCAATGCCAAGAAGCCAAAGGCGAGAGCCACGAACCATGCTAGCGCAGCTTCTGTCTGCATTTTCGGCCCATTTAAACCCAGTGTTTTGCTCCCTTTGAGCTCTACGCGTTCTGCTACCATAATACAAAGTTGACCCTTGCTCAGAGGCTTTGGAATACCCCCCAGATGCAGGGCAGTATTGTGTTATTTCGATAGCACATATAATAAAATTGGTACGATACAGAGAAGATTAGCATGGCCCCTGCGCAAGGATGACACGCAAATTCGTGAAGCGTTCCTCATTGCCAATTTGTAATGATTTTTCCAACATAAATCCCGATTCCTATCAAGCAGAGGTGGAAGAAGTACTCAGAACTTCCAGTTAAGTAAAAGTGAGGTTGCTTCTCTTGTTTTACACAGTATTTTGTGTTTTTGTCCAATCGGGGCCACAAACTGCAGCACAGCAGCAGGGGTCTTTTTTGGACTCAATGCCTATAGTCACTCAATAGCTTTACTCTCTAATTGTGTGCTAGTACAGATTCCAAACAACAGTGAAGATATGTTGCATTTGCAGAGAATGGGAACCTAGTTTTCCTCTTGGCTTACAAAGATTCTACCACTCATCTGCCCACATTCACAAGACACCTTAACTACCACTACGCTGGCGAGGTCAACAACACGGTCAACAAGGTGGATTTTTCAAAAGATATGCTATATGCTCTAAGTCATTTAAGAAGGGATACAGTCCATCGGTCATCACTTAAAGTGATTTGATGTCGAGCATCTCACTGAGTTCTCAAATCAATGGGAGTCGGCACGGAGAACATCCCTCTTTACTTGTACACTCCAAAGACCTGTGTGTTTGCTGTAGCAGAGTCCAAGTGGTGTAGGCATTATACTTTTTTTTTCATTCAACAAAGAACTGTCTATTGCATTGGCCGGGAATCGGACCCGGGTCTCCCACGTGGCAGGTGAGAATTCTACCACTGAACCACCAATGCTGAATTATAAAGCCAAGCCACCATACGGCAGTTGAGGCGAAAAGTTCAGCCAACAAAGACTGTTTTCCAAGCAACCACGCTTCTATATTTCATTATAAGCTCTATATCCGTAAAGACATTCTAGTGTTCCTCCCTTAAATGGATTTGATGTTTAGCATCAAACTAGTGTTTTCTAATGCCGCGGAGTCAGCACGTATAACATGCCACACAACTCAAGCGTATTACCAAAGAGATAGGTTCCAATCGGGGGCACAAAGTGCAGCACAGCAGCAGGGGTCTTTTTTGGACTCAATGCCAAAGAAGCCACAGGTGAGAGCAACGAACCATGCTAGCGCAGCTGGGGGAAAGGGTGTGGCCTGGGATGTGGAAAAGCCAAGTGAGGGTCACCGCGGGGGCTTGGACTGGGACAACTACGTTGGTGTCTGTTCTCCAGGACGGCCTCCACAATTACTCTGGTTTCTCTTCAAAGCGTATAAGTCTTTCGCCTTTTACTAAAGACTTCCGTGGAGAGGAACACCTACGAGTTCAACCTATTTTTGGTAGGCTTGGCCATTTGGCTGAGCATTCTGAGTTTGTGAAAGACAAGAAAAGAGCAGTCATTCGCACGTGGGCGGTCCAAGCTACGCAGCGCCTCTGTTACGCCAGGTCCAAAGAGCCGCACCAAGACCTGCGGCGACTGCGCAACGAGTCCGGCCCCGGCAGCAAACGTTAGGTGTCATCGCTTCTCGGCCTTTTGGCTAAGATCAAGTGTAGTATCTGTTCTTATCAGTTTAATATCTGATACGTCCCCTATACGGGGACTATATATTAAATGGATTTTTAGCATTGGGAGCTGAAAGAGGGGCTTGCCCCATTCGCTTCACGCATCGACCCGGTATTGCAGCGCCTCCGGGAACGGTGCACCCATCTCATGACTTGTGCAAAAACAAACAAAGACGCATCTGGAAACCACAACAAATGGTTTCAATTGAGGGGAGAAACTGTAGCACATCAGCAGCGGATCTTTTTTGGACTCAATGCCAAAGAAGCTAAAGGTGACAAATTGAACTTGCCTTGGCTCTGGAGCGTGGCACGCAGAGGGAGGCTCACTCAGAGATATTTCGAGCCCAAAGGAAGGACACGCTCTGGGGAGGACACCAGAAAGTCTTTCCTGGAGCAAAGAAGCCGCCACACATGCAAGCTGTAGCCACGTTGTCTTTGACCTTTTCTTCAACACTATAATCAGGGGAGAGCGCGAACGCAGTCCCCCACTACCACAAATTATGCAGTCGAGATTCTCACATTTGGGGAATTCGCAGCGGTCAGCATAGCCGGGGTGCAATGGCCGAGCCTCGCCCTGGGTGAACCACCTTGGTGATCATGGTATCTCCCCTGCCAGGTAAGTATGAGTTGGACGGGTCAGAGGCAGGGCAGTGTTGCAACGACAAAGGACACGGCGTGGCAGTTCCTGCCTCTTAGCCGGCCAAAGCAGCCCATCAACCACATGTAACCCTAAGCCTTAAAGACAGATCAGGCTTGAAATAGACATAGGTTCCAATCGGGGGCACAAAGTGCTGCTGTGCTGCACTTTGCACAACAGGGGTCTTTTTTGGACTCAATGCCAAGAAGCCAAAGGCGAGAGCCACGAACCATGCTAGCGCAGCTTCTGTCTGCATTTTCGGCCCATTTAAACCCAGTGTTTTGCTCCCTTTGAGCTCTACGCGTTCTGCTACCATAATACAAAGTTGACCCTTGCTCAGAGGCTTTGGAATACCCCCCAGATGCAGGGCAGTATTGTGTTATTTCGATAGCACATATAATAAAATTGGTACGATACAGAGAAGATTAGCATGGCCCCTGCGCAAGGATGACACGCAAATTCGTGAAGCGTTCCTCATTGCCAATTTGTAATGATTTTTCCAACATAAATCCCGATTCCTATCAAGCAGAGGTGGAAGAAGTACTCAGAACTTCCAGTTAAGTAAAAGTGAGGTTGCTTCTCTTGTTTTACACAGTATTTTGTGTTTTTGTCCAATCGGGGCCACAAACTGCAGCACAGCAGCAGGGGTCTTTTTTGGACTCAATGCCTATAGTCACTCAATAGCTTTACTCTCTAATTGTGTGCTAGTACAGATTCCAAACAACAGTTAAGATATGTTGCATTTGCAGAGAATGGGAACCTAGTTTTCCTCTTGGCTTACAAAGATTCTACCACTCATCTGCCCACATTCACAAGACACCTTAACTACCACTACGCTGGCGAGGTCAACAACACGGTCAACAAGGTGGATTTTTCAAAAGATATGCTATATGCTCTAAGTCATTTAAGAAGGGATACAGTCCATCGGTCATCACTTAAAGTGATTTGATGTCGAGCATCTCACTGAGTTCTCAAATCAATGGGAGTCGGCACGGAGAACATCCCTCTTTACTTGTACACTCCAAAGACCTGTGTGTTTGCTGTAGCAGAGTCCAAGTGGTGTAGGCATTATACTTTTTTTTTCATTCAACAAAGAACTGTCTATTGCATTGGCCGGGAATCGGACCCGGGTCTCCCACGTGGCAGGTGAGAATTCTACCACTGAACCACCAATGCTGAATTATAAAGCCAAGCCACCATACGGCAGTTGAGGCGAAAAGTTCAGCCAACAAAGACTGTTTTCCAAGCAACCACGCTTCTATATTTCATTATAAGCTCTATATCCGTAAAGACATTCTAGTGTTCCTCCCTTAAATGGATTTGATGTTTAGCATCAAACTAGTGTTTTCTAATGCCGCGGAGTCAGCACGTATAACATGCCACACAACTCAAGCGTATTACCAAAGAGATAGGTTCCAATCGGGGGCACAAAGTGCAGCACAGCAGCAGGGGTCTTTTTTGGACTCAATGCCAAAGAAGCCACAGGTGAGAGCAACGAACCATGCTAGCGCAGCTGGGGGAAAGGGTGTGGCCTGGGATGTGGAAAAGCCAAGTGAGGGTCACCGCGGGGGCTTGGACTGGGACAACTACGTTGGTGTCTGTTCTCCAGGACGGCCTCCACAATTACTCTGGTTTCTCTTCAAAGCGTATAAGTCTTTCGCCTTTTACTAAAGACTTCCGTGGAGAGGAACACCTACGAGTTCAACCTATTTTTGGTAGGCTTGGCCATTTGGCTGAGCATTCTGAGTTTGTGAAAGACAAGAAAAGAGCAGTCATTCGCACGTGGGCGGTCCAAGCTACGCAGCGCCTCTGTTACGCCAGGTCCAAAGAGCCGCACCAAGACCTGCGGCGACTGCGCAACGAGTCCGGCCCCCGCAGCAAACGTTAGGTGTCATCGCTTCTCGGCCTTTTGGCTAAGATCAAGTGTAGTATCTGTTCTTATCAGTTTAATATCTGATACGTCCCCTATACGGGGACTATATATTAAATGGATTTTTAGCATTGGGAGCTGAAAGAGGGGCTTGCCCCATTCGCTTCACGCATCGACCCGGTATTGCAGCGCCTCCGGGAACGGTGCACCCATCTCATGACTTGTGCAAAAACAAACAAAGACGCATCTGGAAACCACAACAAATGGTTTCAATTGAGGGGAGAAACTGTAGCACATCAGCAGCGGATCTTTTTTGGACTCAATGCCAAAGAAGCTAAAGGTGACAAATTGAACTTGCCTTGGCTCTGGAGCGTGGCACGCAGAGGGAGGCTCACTCAGAGATATTTCGAGCCCAAAGGAAGGACACGCTCTGGGGAGGACACCAGAAAGTCTTTCCTGGAGCAAAGAAGCCGCCACACATGCAAGCTGTAGCCACGTTGTCTTTGACCTTTTCTTCAACACTATAATCAGGGGAGAGCGCGAACGCAGTCCCCCACTACCACAAATTATGCAGTCGAGATTCTCACATTTGGGGAATTCGCAGCGGTCAGCATAGCCGGGGTGCAATGGCCGAGCCTCGCCCTGGGTGAACCACCTTGGTGATCATGGTATCTCCCCTGCCAGGTAAGTATGAGTTGGACGGGTCAGAGGCAGGGCAGTGTTGCAACGACAAAGGACACGGCGTGGCGGTTCCTGCCTCTTAGCCGGCCAAAGCAGCCCATCAACCACATGTAACCCTAAGCCTTAAAGACAGATCAGGCTTGAAATAGACATAGGTTCCAATCGGGGGCACAAAGTGCTGCTGTGCTGCACTTTGCACAACAGGGGTCTTTTTTGGACTCAATGCCAAGAAGCCAAAGGCGAGAGCCACGAACCATGCTAGCGCAGCTTCTGTCTGCATTTTCGGCCCATTTAAACCCAGTGTTTTGCTCCCTTTGAGCTCTACGCGTTCTGCTACCATAATACAAAGTTGACCCTTGCTCAGAGGCTTTGGAATACCCCCCAGATGCAGGGCAGTATTGTGTTATTTCGATAGCACATATAATAAAATTGGTACGATACAGAGAAGATTAGCATGGCCCCTGCGCAAGGATGACACGCAAATTCGTGAAGCGTTCCTCATTGCCAATTTGTAATGATTCTTCCAACATAAATCCCGATTCCTATCAAGCAGAGGTGGAAGAAGTACTCAGAACTTCCAGTTAAGTAAAAGTGAGGTTGCTTCTCTTGTTTTACACAGTATTTTGTGTTTTTGTCCAATCGGGGCCACAAACTGCAGCACAGCAGCAGGGGTCTTTTTTGGACTCAATGCCTATAGTCACTCAATAGCTTTACTCTCTAATTGTGTGCTAGTACAGATTCCAAACAACAGTGAAGATATGTTGCATTTGCAGAGAATGGGAACCTAGTTTTCCTCTTGGCTTACAAAGATTCTACCACTCATCTGCCCACATTCACAAGACACCTTAACTACCACTACGCTGGCGAGGTCAACAGCACGGTCAACAAGGTGGATTTTTCAAAAGATATGCTATATGCTCTAAGTCATTTAAGAAGGGATACAGTCCATCGGTCATCACTTAAAGTGATTTGATGTCGAGCATCTCACTGAGTTCTCAAATCAATGGGAGTCGGCACGGAGAACATCCCTCTTTACTTGTACACTCCAAAGACCTGTGTGTTTGCTGTAGCAGAGTCCAAGTGGTGTAGGCATTATACTTTTGTTTTCATTCAACAAAGAACTGTCTATTGCATTGGCCGGGAATCGGACCCGGGTCTCCCACGTGGCAGGTGAGAATTCTACCACTGAACCACCAATGCTGAATTATAAAGCCAAGCCACCATACGGCAGTTGAGGCGAAAAGTTCAGCCAACAAAGACTGTTTTCCAAGCAACCACGCTTCTATCTTTCATTATAAGCTCTATATCCGTAAAGACATTCTAGTGTTCCTCCCTTAAATGGATTTGATGTTTAGCATCAAACTAGTGTTTTCTAATGCCGCGGAGTCAGCACGTATAACATGCCACACAACTCAAGCGTATTACCAAAGAGATAGGTTCCAATCGGGGGCACAAAGTGCAGCACAGCAGCAGGGGTCTTTTTTGGACTCAATGCCAAAGAAGCCACAGGTGAGAGCAACGAACCATGCTAGCGCAGCTGGGGGAAAGGGTGTGGCCTGGGATGTGGAAAAGCCAAGTGAGGGTCACCGCGGGGGCTTGGACTGGGACAACTACGTTGGTGTCTGTTCTCCAGGACGGCCTCCACAATTACTCTGGTTTCTCTTCAAAGCGTATAAGTCTTTCGCCTTTTACTAAAGACTTCCGTGGAGAGGAACACCTACGAGTTCAACCTATTTTTGGTAGGCTTGGCCATTTGGCTGAGCATTCTGAGTTTGTGAAAGACAAGAAAAGAGCAGTCATTCGCACGTGGGCGGTCCAAGCTACGCAGCGCCTCTGTTACGCCAGGTCCAAAGAGCCGCACCAAGACCTGCGGCGAC